>NC_041061.1:4016067-4316067 GCF_900634775.1 Gouania willdenowi | reverse complement strand
TCCTATTCTGAGCGCAGATTATAATTATAGAGAAAAAAAATAGACAAATAATAAACCAAATGACTTACAGCATTTAGGAAAAAAAACTTTATTTTTCTTTCCTTTTATTGACCACATTTGATGAACAGTTGTGTATTCTACTATAAATGTGTACCCACTCGTATTTTCATCTCTAATCTCTTTCCATGCAGGTTTTAAGCATCATTCCTTCCAAAGTGTTCCTGTTTTTTAAGACTCATCCAGGAGCTCTTTCATCTGTGCCCACCAGGGGGCGCTGTGAGTCCACCACAGATCTGCAGCTTATACATTCCTTCACCCTGTTCCTCTCTGACTCACCCTGAAACACGTCTGTGGAAGAGTTTGGTTCATGCTGCAGGTGTTCATTTGGGATTTGTTGACGGTTCTTATCAAGGCTCGACAGTCACAACCGTCTCGACCGTTGTTTTGTTTGTTTGCACGATGTGGAGAGAAAGCAGAGGGACTTTTGGACTCTGTGAAGGCCGGATAGATCATTGCTTGGAGCTCCTGATCTTTAGAAATGGCTCGTCAATCTTCCCTTTAACCAATGAGGTTCTCTTGATCCGAGTCATTTGCTTCTACATTTGAAGCCGGAACTCTTCGTTCAATGTGACTCCGAGTTGGCCACAGCCGTTGCGTGGTTTAGCCACACCTTCATGTTGTGGGTAGCTTCTTGTTGTGTGTTAGCTTCTTAGCTCAACTGATCTTTGTCAATGCCTTGTAAAAGCGCGAGAACCGACGATATCGATTGGTATCTTCTCTTTATCCACAAGGTTACGGATTCGTTCCCCTTCTTTTAGACGAGACTCTTTGTCCAACAAGACTCAGAGCCAGTCGCGGCTTTTCTCAGTATTGCAAAACCGGTTGAGTTGAAGGCTAGCGTTCATATCTGTGATTGTTATCTTCTCTTTTATCCTTGAGCTTCTGGCCGAGTTCCCGGAGTCTTTCCCCCGGTTCAAGTCATGCATTTCTCAGTGAAGACGAGAGTCTTCATCCAACATGACTTCAGGACGTTCACAGCTTTGCTGGTCTAGCTAAAACGGAGACATCAAACGGCAGTACAGCACATTCACACGCTGCTGGTGTGTTCCTTGGAGGCGGGGCTATAGCTGATGAATGACAGCTCCTGCTCCACCTCTGTTTCTAGCTCTGTTTCTGAAAGCATGCCAATGTTGTGGTATTCAGCGGTTTGAATCTGTGACCCATCATCCGTAGTGTCTTCAGGGTCCACCGCCAGCCTCCCGTTATCCCCCCTGCCCCCGTTGCGACAGTTACTGTTGCGGTCCACCCCTGCCTTACACCCCATGAGAATGGGGGTAACGGCATGAGACGGGCAAGACGGAGGCACCAGGAGGGTTTTGCGGTTCTGTCCGGCGTTGTTAGCCCCGACGTTGTACTGGCAGCGGATGTAGCTCGAGAAGGCCCTCCTGTATGTCTTGTTGAAGAGCGTGTACACCAGAGGGTTCACCCCGGACGAGATGTAACCCACCCACACAAAGACGTTGAGGAGGTCATGGAGAAGCGACTCGTTGCAGGAGTCCCGGCACAGGACAGAGGTGACGTTGGTGATGAAGAAGGGACACCACATGATGAGGAAGAGGAAAAAGACGATACCCAGAACCTGAGGGAAGAGACAGGGAAAGGAAAAAAGTGAAAGAAGGAACAGACGATACGAAGATTCAAAGAGTTTCCACTGAAGGACTGCAGAACAAAAATACTCTGGCACGGCTCCTGGAACCTTGTGTCTCGCTTTCTAATGGCGTCTGGACGACTTTGATAGAGGACACATTTGAAACTTGCTGTGAGCAAGAGTAGTCAAGTAACAAATGAAGAGACATTTTGTTTGGAAGATATCGAGTTTTGCAAAACTTTGTGAGTCACCGTGAGCAGAGAAACATTTGTGATATATTTTATTACTTGTGGCCAATCAGGAAGACCTTGGAGAACTAATTTAATCTTGAGGCACTGAAATGGGATTTTGTTCAAAACTTAACTTTATCAAAAGTTGCTGACTAACCTGCTAATATATATGTTATATCTGAAACCCACACCAAACTTTCCATATTTTTACATATTTTCAGCACTTATTCTTGACATAGTTTTGCTCCTTTTTGTGCATTTTTGCTACATTACTCCAATTTCTACCACTTCTACATCAAAATCAATGCATTTTCTGCACATTGCATCCACTTTCAAGACATTTTCAGCACTTACAAACCCTTTCCACCACTTTTCCACCTAATGTCGCATATTTTCACCCATTATTGCTACTTTTAGCTTTTTTTCACGATATATATTTGTCAATATAACCACATTCACGATTTTTCATACCCATTATTTGTCAGTTTAAACTAATTGTTCCAGTATTGACAGTTTGAACCATTTTTAAAACATTTTCTGTCCGTTTTTGGCCACTCTAATTTGAAACTTTTAACTAATTTCTGTGTTTTTTACGATCCCTGTTCACCATTTTTTCCTCCATTTTTGGTCACTTTTAACCCATTTTATATCTGATTAAAACCAGGATTTACATCTTTAAGATGACTATATACTATGGCTCAAATAATAATAAACTTCCTGGATAACAGTGGATATTATTCAGTTAAATAAATAAATGTGGTTATCACAGATTCATAGAACAATAGACCATCATTTTACTGACTTTATGGATGGACCATCAAAAATCTCTCCCCTTTATTCCCTTTTATAGATGACCCTGTCTCCACGTGACTGTTCTACAATGTTCATGTCAGTCTTCAACTACCTTCAGCTACAGTGGGGGTCCCTGGTCTCTGGAACCTTTATTTTGGGGGTCACGGGGTGAAAAGGTTGAGAACCACTGGTTGAAGAAAGTAAAGACGGAAAAGTTTTTTTAAGAAGTGTTTTTACTTCATTCTTAAAGTGATGTCTTGTGTTTTTTTTTGTCAGACAAGGAAGATAGTGATTCACTTGTTCTGATTGTTTTTTGCATTCCCTGCGTGATATCACATCACTCCGATTGCGGCCGTATTCTAGTGTTTCCATGGAAGACAAACTATCAACACTGTCTTCGCTATTGTTTTGTTAACAACTTTAAATGAGTTAAAAAGTCACTTTGGCAGTACTTTGTCAAAGTGTGAAACCCTTCAATCTGACTCTCACCTTCGAGGCCCGCCTCTCATTTTTTATGGCCTGCATCATCCCCCGTCGCCCATGGCAACTGGCGGTGTCGCTGCGGCCTGGCCCGGCGGCGGGCGAGCTGAGCTGCGACGCGGCCTCTGAGCTGGGGATGATGCTGATGCTGTCGGAGTTGGATGCGCTGAGCAGGAGGCTGGGCTCAGACGTCTTCAGGCAGCCCAGGGTGTTCCTCCTGCTGGGAGGGGGTGGCGGCTTTAGTTCTGTGGGCGGGGCCAAAGAGAAAACAGGTGAGATATTAATCAGAGATTGGCTCTGGCCTTTAGGCGCTGACCTCTGGAGTCTGGAGGAGCCAGCGTGTGGATCTGAGGGATCTGGAAGGTGGAGGGTGGGGGGGGCTGCAGGGCGCTCCCCATGGCCGGCTGCTGGGACGAAGCTTTGGCCTCGAACAGGAAGACGGTAGCCTGCCTCTGGAGCACCTGGATGGTGAGGCAGTACGTCACCACCATGATGACCAGTGGGATGAAGAAAGCCACGAAGGAGCCAATCAGCATGAAGCGCTCCTCGTTCAGGACGCAGCTGCCATTGACGAAGACTTTATCCTCGTTGTGGAGGCCAATCACTGGGATGGGCATGGACACGCCTTTATTAACAAACAACAACAACATCTTAGAACTCAAACACATTTGATCTTTGATCAATAACAGAGAAGTGGATCAAACACAGCGATTATCTGCCTCCAAACTTACCAAATAGATTTGAAATAACAATAATATTAGTGATGATCCCGGACAAGCCCCCAACTGTTGTGGCGGTTTCGATGAATGACACCAAGTTAGGATTTATGGTTAATCGTAAACTGTTCCGAACAACTTCCATTGTTTTGTGTCCATTGTTTTATCAGCTAATCCCACAAAAATTATGAAGTTTTAGGAAAATTTGTCACAATTTGAAGCTCAGATCCCGAAATTAATGATACTTGTAACTGTGACTTATTTGTTTATTTGAATG
This sequence comes from Gouania willdenowi, assembly GCF_900634775.1. NCBI lineage: Eukaryota > Metazoa > Chordata > Actinopteri > Blenniiformes > Gobiesocidae > Gouania > Gouania willdenowi. Next base: position 4,311,924 of record NC_041061.1, on the reverse strand, counting down.
TTGAAGTGCAAAATAAGGTACAATAACGTTGAAATTGCTCTTTTCCCTCCTAAAATAATCTAGATTTTACCGTCAAATTGTAAATTTCCATTTCATTCAAATCTCATTTCCGTTATTAAAGTTCCTGAAATTGAACCAAACATGTTAAATATGGTGAACTGCCTCAAGTGTTCGGAAATCACACAAGATTTCATCCTGAGAACATAACATGTTAGCCACACTGCTAACCCTTAGCCTCCAGTTCAACAGGAAATGTGTGATATGATATCAAAACATTATCTATGAATCACCGCCTCATTTTGCCTGAAATGGGTTTGTTTGGAGATGTTTCTGCTGTGACGTGTCACCAGGCAACCTGATCACCAGTTCTGCTAACACACCACCAGCTAAACCTGCATTTTTACCACATCTTTTTCCACATTTGAATGCAGTCATAATAATCTGAGCCGCATGTTGATCACGACACATTAAAAACACACTTTAATTGAAGCTCTGCATTCATTTTCAGTCACAGGATAACACGATCACTGCTCGAACCGCAACACCTAGCGAGTCACACTTTCTAAACATTCAACTACCTGTTTTCTGGTGAGAAATGGCGTGAAAAGGTAGTGATATTGACCTAAAACATGCGTGTGAGGCGTTTCCGTGTCACATTTCAGAACGTGAATATTCTGTCACAGTGACATCACACCTCACTGCTGTCAGAAGTCAGATAACAGTGAAATAAAAAGACAGAATTATGCCATTAAAAGTCATAAATGTTCCATATGAGAAACAGGTGGAGCTACAGAGTGTATATAGAATGCCTTACATAATGAGCTGTTACATAAGATGCTAGACCTAGAAATCCAGATGGAGGGTGTGTCCCCCACTCCCCCCGCCCTCATAGAGTGGCTGTAGAATAGAAAGTGCTGACGACCAAAGGAAGGATTTCTTATGATTGCAGGGGGGGGGGGGGGGGCGACATTATATCAGCACGCTTCACTCACAAAGATCTATCGGTGAGGCCCGAGAGAAAATAACAGTCTACAGAAAAAGAGAGAAATATTGTTTTGTTGTTTTTGTTTTTTTATCCATTACATTTTCACCAAGAGATGAATTTTCACCAAAAACACACAAACGACTGCAAGTATACACAAGAATGACTGAAAAACACAAGAATATGCAAAATGAGAAAAACCCCCCCCAAAAAAAACCACAAGACGACTATGAATACACAAAGATAACAAAAAACCTGACAATACTCCAAGCAAATATTAAAAAACAAGACAACACACAAAATGACTCCAAAAACACAAAAATACCCAAACAGAGCAGAAACGTAAAAAGATGACGACAAAATGAATCCAAAAACGCACAAGTGGACGACAAGTATACACAAAAAATAACAAGAAAACATGACAACAACCTCCCCACAAAATGACTCCATAAACACAAAAATACACAAAAAGAGCAACAAATATAAAAAAATGAGAATAGAAACACTCAAGATGACAAAAATAACACTCAAAACTACAACAACAAAAAAAACCAACACAAAATTACACTAAAAACACAAAAATACACAAAGAGAAAAAAATAAAATAATTATTGACAACAAAATGGCTCCAAAAACAGGAAAACACAAAAAATGAATAAAATTATACAAAATGACCCTAAAAAACCCAAAATGTAAAATATATAAAAATGACAACAAAAACACACAGCTCTTTGTTGTTTGTGTTAATGCTCCGATCGGTCATTTAATCTGATAAATTTGAACTATTAATGTTAAACGCAGATAAATAAACAGAAAATAGATACAAAAATGAGCCAAGAGCTTTCATTTATAGTTAATATGCGTATATATTTTGTTTATATTCTTATTACAAAGGTTTATATTATTACATTTGATCATTCTTTATGTATTGGTATGCATTTCCTTGTTTGCTAGACAATAACAGTTACATGATTTAATAATGACTCTTTGTTCAACAGTCAGATTGTGTTTGTCAATTACATCCACTTTGTGAAGCTCCAGTGAAACTTAAACCAATTCACATCCATTATGTATGAATTTAAAAGTGTAATTTAATCTCAGTTTACAGAATATAGTCGACGGCCGACATCACGCAGAGCTATAACGCTCAATCCCATGAGGCTCCGCCCACTAATGGGAGCATTCTGCGTGTGTGTGTGTACGGACACACACACTGGGTGCATTAAGTAATAACAAACCTCATTTAAACATGAAATCTCATTTTTGAGGAGAAGAATAGACTTCAGGATTCCTTTATGGCAGACATGATCAACTAGAAGTAAATGCACAAAAATGACTCCTTAAACACACAAAATGACAGAAAAATACACACGATGACAACAAAAAAACACAAAAAAGACTTAGAAAAGACCAAATGACCATTTTAGGAGAAAACGAAGGTGACGAGAAAAGTTTAAAAAGTCATCGAATCCATGGGGAATTTCCACATGATGGACGTACGCTAGCAGGCATGCAGGCACGCAACCAAACTTTGGTTAAAGCTTTTTCTCTCAACGACCTTAAAATAAATCAGGCTGTGTTTATCTTACTGTCTTATGAGATGATCTTCTAGTTGATTCTGTTGCTCTGAGGTAATGTTGTGCAGATACCGATTCTAGTATCGGGAGGGGTTCCGATACGGCACTAAAAGGCTGGATCGGGATTAACTGTCAACAATACCGCCGATTCACAGCATCAAACTCTTCTTCAATCTACTTTCGATACCCAGTCCGTCAAACGGAAGAAGAAGCCGCCCGATACCAATGAAGAAGAATCCACTGAACACTAACGAAGAAGAATCCACCGTTACCGCGTAATCCGGCAGATGCGCTCATTAAGTATGCGCCAGCATCTGCGGGCACCACCCCCTGCCAGGCTCTGGCCTGGTTTGCCATCTGTCGCTCTAAACCAAAACCCCACTCTGTGCCGGCGGTCTTGGTGGTCTTGTTCTGGCCATCGCCTCGAGTGAAAAACAGGTCTTGTCTTTTTTTAAACACTGCGGTATTGGCTGATGCTATGCAATTGGGTATCGGTCGGTATCACGGCCAAAAAAGGCATTCGGAACAACACTAGGTTTGTTCAGAGTGACTTTGTCCTGATAATCTGTTCTGAAACTAGTCATGGTCGACATTCGTAAATAGTTAATAGTTTAATATTTACGGCTTAAGGTGCGTTCACACCGAACACAACTTCAGCGACTATAGTTGCTTAAAATTTTTTTCTCGCTTCATTGCTTCATCTCGACGACTGGGGGGAGGGACGTAGTAAAAAACTCATTAGGGATTGGATGTCGCAACACAGCGTCACTCGAAGTAGCTTGAAAAGTTGAACTTTCAACTTTGAGCGACTTGATTGAGTCGCTGGAATTGCGGAGTCACGTTGCTTAAAGGGAGGTTGCTCGCCAGGGTCGCTGAAGTCGTGTTCAGTGTGAACGCACCTCACAACTTTGTGTGTACATGTTTGAGGAAAGCCGCAAACTCCCAACACATGACCCCGTCCGGTATTTGTGACGTGAAACGGAATGTAGCCAATCAAGAAGCAGCTGACAGAGAAACACGTATGCTGCGTTCAAGGCAACTCAGAACTTCCAAGTTGAAAATTCCAATCTACGAGTTCAGCAGACTTTAACGATTAGGTGCTTCAACTTCAGGTGGCGTTCCAACTCACTTTTCCAAGTAGGAGGTTGGAAAATCAAGAGTTCCGAGTTGCTTGGAAAGCAGCGTTAGATCACGTGTTGAATCTCATGAGATTTCATTCTTGGGTGAGTACGATCCAATCCGATCACGTGAGTCTGTAACATATCAATCCTGATGCGTGTTCTCCGGTTTCCTAAAAGTCATTACACATGTAGACCACGTATCAAACTCATGGCCCGGAGGTCAAATCCGACCCTTTGGAGCATCCGCAGGAGAAAGTAAAAATGACAGAGCAAACATGATTTATTGTGTGAATGAAACTCAACTATATTTGCAGGGATCACAGTTTTCCTGGTGCTTTTATCAAATGATTGAGTCATTTTTAATGTTTACCAGTTGAAAAAACTAAAAATTCTTAGAAAGTCCTTAAATTTTCTTCAAATTATTACATAATGTTCCCCTTAATTTAATAGAAATTGGTCACAAAATCTAGGAAACTTAAAGGAAAGATCCTGTTGGGACTGATGTTTATCACTTATTGCTTTGATATTGTCGGTTTCTTGTGGCCCACTTGAGATCAAGCTGCTCCATATTTGGCCCCTGAATTAAAATGAGTTTAACACCCCTGATGTGGACTATGTGAACCACAAAGTGAATTCGGAACAGGTGTGGGGGGGTGTGTCGTGATCCCACTGACCAATGGAAATGGTCCAGACGGCTGCGATCTTCATCATGGCCTTGGTTCTGGAGTTGAAGCGGCTGTGCTCGATAGGGTTCCTGATGGCCACGTAGCGGTCCAGGGAGATGGCGCACAGGTGCATGATGGAAGCGGTGGAGAACAGCACGTCCAGGTAGATCCAGATGGGACACAGGGCGTTGGGGAGTGGCCAGGCGTAGTCTGAGGGGAAGAGATTATTCAACAACAGTCACAGGCTGTTGACTTTAAACGCAGGTTTGCTGTGATTAGTGGGATTATTGTCATTAGATACAGGTTTAAACATGGATGCTTGTTCTGTGAATGTAAAAGTGTGGCTAAGGCTGTGCTCTACATCTATTTGCATGCAGCAGCACAGACAGTGCATAATAAACCATCAGCATAAAGGAATAATCAGCAGCGTAGTCGGCTGCAGCTGAGCTGAATGTTTATTGTCTTCACAGTCATTGTTCTCTAAAATGCGTTCAATGAGTCAAGGTTCACTTAGAACATGAACGTTCCAGGTTAAACGTCAAGTTCATAGTGAGCACAAATAATTGACTGGAATGTTGGACGCTGATTGTCTATGAAATACTTTTTTCCACACAAAATCAACACTAACTAAAATCTTTAGCATTTCCTGAAGAAAATGCAAGTGAGGATGCATAGCTGAAATGCACCACTAATTGGCAGCTGAAAAATAGAAAACAACAGAATCTGATGTCATGCACTAGTTATGAGCCAGCATTAGTCTTAGCATAGCATTAGTATTAGCCTAGCATTAACATTAACCTAACATTAACATTAGTTAAGCATTAGCCTAGCATTAACTTAAAATTACCTTAGCATTAGCCTAGCATTGGCATTAACATCAACTTAGCATTAGCCCAGTATTAGCTTAAAATTAACATTAACTTAGTATTAGCTAAGCATTAGCCTAGGATTAACTTAAAATGAGCCTATCATCAGCATTAGCTTAACATTAGCCTTGCATTAGCTTAACATTTACATTAACTTAGCATTAGCTTAGCATTAACATAACATTAGCATTAACTTAACATTAGCCTAGTATTAGCTCAACATTAACATTAACTTAGCATGAGCCTAGCATTAACTTAGCATTAATATTACCTTAGCATTACCTAAGCATTAACTTAGCGTTAGCCAGCATTAACTTAGCATTAGCATAAACATTAGCATTAAAGTATTAGCCTGGCATTACCGTAGCATTAACATCAGCTTAACATTAGCATGAGTCTAGCGTTAGCTTAACATTAACTTAGCATTAACCTCACATGAAAAATGTTGAATTGAGTTGAAAAACATAAATGAAATTGAAAAGAAAGAAATGTCTCTTTGAAGCCAAACTAAGTGAGGAAAAGAATCCTGTTCAGGAGTTTTGTGAATCATCCTGAATCACCTTCAGAGCTCAGAAAGCTAAGAAATACCAGCTGGTTGATGTCGCGAGCACAAATGTTTGGTTCAAGGAGATTTCTGCTTCTCTGAACGTGTCTTTGTTTAAGTTGAATGAAGCAGAGTTTGAGGGTTTCTATAGTCGTGGCCAAAGATCATTTCTCTCTCTCTTCTTTCTGATTCATTAAAGCTCTGATGACACTTGCTACGTTAATTTGCTCTCAGGGAAATAAAAAAAAAGCTTTGCTAATGATTATTTCGTTTACTCAGCAAAGATAACTTTGATTGAGTTGACCACGAAGGTCGTCAAAGTTTTTGCCCGGAAGTTCCCACGCAAGCAATCTGCTTTCTCCTTAATTGGTTTCTCAGAGATCTCATCCTGACTCGCTCGCAGCTTTGGCTCCTTTTCACTGTCTTCTGATTGGCTCTGCTCTTCTTTTCCAGGTCGTAATAGAAACGTAAAGAGCTCTGTTTGCTGGATTGGTTTCTATTTCGTAAGCCTCGAGGTGAGACGTGGAATAATGAGAGATTCCTTCACGTTGTATATAATCAGTGACTTTATCATCACGTTAATGTTTAGGGAGGGAAACGAGTTCGCCTCCATTATAATGATAGAGACGATAACGAGGTAATGGAACAAAACTGCTGAGCAGACGCCTGACGTGAAATTTTACACACATCGGAACATCAGCTGAAACGCAATAGATATTCACAGAGTAGATCAGTTCTTGTAATGCGAGGGTGTAAAAACCAAAACTATTATACAGATACAATGCAATATGGAAGACTGCTATGGCGTGGCGGAGTTCTGCCCTCTTTGAGTGCTTTCTTATCTTTGTTTATTTGTCTGTTACCAGGATTACAACAAAAGTACTTAACGGATTCTGACCATCTTAACCAAAGACAGACTGTACACCAGTGGTTCCCAAACTAAGGGGCTAGCCCCCTAAGGGCGGGCGAGACATTCTCTCTACTTTGTTCATCTGTCTGTTAGCTAAATTAAAACAAAAGTACTTTGACCAAATCTAATCAAAGACAGACCTAACGCTATTGGTTCCCAAACTGGGGGCACGCCCCCTAAAGGAGGGCACAGGGGTGTGTGCTAGAATGGTCTTGCTGAACCTTGAGCATGAAAAGTACCAAACTATATATTTTTTTGCACTTACTGTTCTATACGCTATTGCAAATTTTACTTTAATCAAATCAAAGAAGAATAGTTTAAATTATCCATTTTTCCAAAAAAGGTCACAACTTTTTACACATTTGGGTTTTTTTTGGCATGATGGGGGGGGGAGGGCCCTGAGAGTTTTCATTCTTCAAAGGGGGGGCGCAGCAGGAAAAGTTTGCAAACCATTGCTTTACGCCATGGAAGATTCCATAACATTTAGGAGTTTATAATTGACTGATCCTAATTAAAATGGACTTACTTATGTTGGGTTGGTTCCTCAATTACGCCAACCAATTTCATCCAGATCAGATCTCTGTTGTGCATTTCATCACAATTTTCAAAAAAAAATGGGGATGCCCATACATTTGGACACACTGTATGGTTATTAATGGGAATATAAATGTCTTCCAAGCCTTTAAAGTCAGAATGATCATGGAACCATGATCACGATATCAAATCCAGATAACTGCCAATATCTGGCAAAGAGGAGATTCTGCACTTGGTAGAGGTTTGCGTTCTCTGAGTTCTTTCATAAACTTCCTGTTCTTTTACGTCGTTACTATTAAGAAAACTTGGTACACTCGAACGCAAAGCGTGCAGCAGGAAACAAACTGATACAGGCTGACACAACGCTAGTGTTGATATTGATAAAAGTGTCGATTTTGTAATAAAAGTTTTACCCACATGGGACACATATCCATCTATCCATCCATCTATCCATCTATCTATCTTTCTATCATCCATCCATCCATCCACTTACCTACCTATCTACCCATTTATCTAACAAATATCTGCATTTCTTCCATACAAACCAGACTATGGTACAATGACGTAGCAAAAACCAGCCTGATTCGGCCAAATCTATATTTACATTTCATTTTATGAGTAACTAATGCTGTAGTTTGTATCTCTCTGAAGAGGATGGATTTTTCTACAAGGCCTGCTACTTGTATTTGCAATGTTCCTTTCATATAGATCTATGCTGCAGTTAAAGAGGAACAGAATTCAAATAAGCAAGGCAGCATTAAATAAAGAGTATTTAGACTGAAAGAACCGAAAAAGTCATAAACACAGTAGAAGAGAAACATACAGATGAGGATTTACCATTTTATCTTAGTCATAGTCATGTGTTGTCTATTAACACCTCCTCTGTTCACGATCAATGCCTGACGGCGAGTATAGATCTAGTCTGACTTCAAGTGTCAAAGTTTTAGCATTCCAGACGGTGTGTGTGAATGTGTGTGTGAAGATACACATCTTTGGGCGTCTGAAGAAAAAAGACAGATGATTCATATTTGGTTTGAGATATCGATTGGAGCGCTGAGCAATCAGAGCTCACGGCCTCAGCAGCGATCGAGCGAGTGTGTCCATCGACTGTGTTCGGACCATTAGGCAACAATCAACCCTCCGCTTACGGCTAAATAGTCCTGAAGGAACACCGCAGTAATCACAGCACAATGTGACACAGACACACACACACATGTCATATGTACCATTACTGGAAAGAAAAAAGTTTCAATTCTTCTGAACTATACCATGAATAATCACTTTAGGACGCTTTTATACTTGGCCTAGCCGGTTTTCCAAACACTGCTATAGGTCCAGGTTTCTTTATTCTTGAAAAAAACTCGTTTATTAACAAGGTTCTTTCACGTGGTTTATACCAGACATGTAGTCAGCTGGCTTACACACATAGTACACAAAAACATATAAGAAAATAAGAAAACACTACAAAACGGCAACAATATTGCATAAAATGACTCTAGACATGCAATACTAATCCAAAAACACACAAGGGTACAACATACATAAAGAAAAGTACATTGAAAAACTCAAAACAACAAAAATACACAAAATGACGACAAAATCACAGAAGTACAACAGAAATACACAAAATGACTCCAAAAGTACAACATAGATAAAGAAAAGTAAAATAGAAAAAACCACAAAACAACACAAATACAAAAAAGGACTACAAGACACACAAAAGTACAACATAGACAAAAATACAATCAAAACCCAAAACAAAAATGCACAAAATTACTCCAGAAACACACAAATGTACAAACTGCATAAGCAAAAGTACAACAAAAACACACAAGAGGCTAAAGGCTAGAGGCTAAAGGCTAGAGGCAACCAATATTAGCGCCAGCGTGTACCGGCTGCCGTCTGCTCTGCTGGAACTTTTGTTTATGGCCGCATTGATTGGTATTTTGTGCCAAAATGTCACTGTGCTGATAGTGTACGATCGTCAGGCACTTATTGATCTTCATAGATCTGATAAGGTGCGTCTTAACTACAACTTTGAGGATCAAGCATTTAGACTCCCTCCACACTTGGCCTCAGTACCTGCTTATCTACTGTGCTCACCTGTCCCACGGAGGAAGCGTGCCAAAAAGCGGGGTAGACATAGTGGACTCCTGCTGAGGATTAAGGCATACTGGAGGTTCAATCCCGGGATTGCTCCTGGATGCCATGAAGCTCATGGATTGCGGTGCATCCAGCCTGTGGCTCCTGTACGTTTGGACCCCGGCCTGCGTCATCTGCCGCTGACAGCGCCACTGCACAGTCCGGCACCGCGGGGTGGATTACGGATGCCTTCGACGCTACGTCGCTGCTCTATGCGGGCTAACAAGGAAGTGTCTCTTCGCCTGTGTTTGCAGAATGATAGCTCGCTAGCCAACAAAGCTCATCTCCTGAAGGACCTGTTCATGTCCCGCAAGCTGGATCTTCTGTGCATCACGGAGTCATGGCATCGGTAGAATGAGTACGTTAATTTTAATGAGCTGTGCCCTCCGGACTGCTCCGTGTTTGGAACTCCTCGTGAACATGCGTCGTGGTGGTGGTTTGGTGCTCGAGTACCAAGACTCTTTCTGCTGCAAACGGATGGACATGAACACGTACAGCTCCAGACATGTAAGGTTAGAAACGTACACTCTTTTCACTGTGTTTTAATCCACCTGGTCCTGCTCATTTATTCCTTGATGAATTCGCTGAGTTCATGTCATCTATTGTTAAACTGGAGATTGTTATAATCCTTGGTGATTTCATTCTCCATGTTGATAACTCCTCCTGTCCCATGGCAGCTGAGCTGATGTCTCTCATGGATTCTTTTCACTTTGTACAGCATGTGTTGGGTCCAACACTCTAAAGGTCATACCTTAGATTTGGTCTTTTCTTTTGGTGCAAAATAATACCAATGTGAAAAAGCAGAGACGCATTATTAATAACTCTGCAATCAGTGGGTTTTCTGCCTCTTTTGACCCAACTACTTTTGCTAGTTGTGATGATGTTTACACATTTATGATGAACTTCAATAGCCATTGTTTGACTGTTTTGGACACAGTAGCATCAGCTAAAAATACTCTAAGCTCTCATAAAAAACCTTTTCCATGGTAGAATGAAGCCATTTTTAGCTTTAGGAGAAGCTGCCGGAAAGTGGAACGTTTGTGGAAAGCCACAAAATTAGAGGTGCATGAATTAAATTTTAAAGAAATGATAATGGAGCTAAATGAAATAAGAAAACGTGCTCGCTCAATTATTTCTCAAATCTTGTTTTACGAAATAAGATAAATCTCAAAGTCTTGTTTGACACCATTGAAAATTTTGTTGCACTCTCACCTCCCCATGTGACTGTGTACACACAGGATGACTGTAACAATTTCTTGAACTTCTTTGTGAACAAAGTGCAAGACATTAGGGCTAGTATCACTCCTCCCTTGGTTAGCTTGTGCATTGCCTCAGCCCCTGTGTGTTCATGGTCCTCCTTCACTCCCTTCAGCCTACAGGATGTACAGGTTTTAGTAGGAAAAAATAAAACCCTCATATCGAGCCCTGTGGACATTGTTCCTACTTCCCTGTTTTTAAATGTTTTTGATGTTGTTGGTCCGTGGGTGGTAAAATTGATAAACCTTTCACTTCAATCTGGCTCAGTCTCCAGCTTCTTTAATCACGCTATAGTGAATCCCACTCTTAAAAGGCCTAATCTTGGTCCCAGGGAGCCTATAAACTACCGGCCCATATCTAAACATCTTGCTTTAGGTCAATCCACTCCACTGAAACTGCTCTTCTGAAGGTTTCCAGTGACGTAATGATGGCCGCTGACTCTGGACGTTACACAGTTTTGGTTTAATTTGATCTGACATCGGCCTTTGACACAGTAGATCACGGTATTCTCATTGATCGACTCAAATCCAAGATGGGGTTTTCTGGGGCTGTTCTCCAGTGGTTTACCTCATGTATAAATGGAAGAAGTTTTAATGTTGCTACTAACAATGTAGTGCTAGATGTGTCCAACCTGACATGTGGAGTGGCCCAAGGCTCTGTCTTGGGGTCTGTTTTGTTTTTATTGTACCTGATGCCTCTTGGTCGGTTGATCTGTGGTTTTAAAAATATGTCTTATCATTTCTATGCAGATGATATTCAGTTGTACTGCTCCTTTAACGACTCAGAGTTTCACTTTTTATCTGAGTTCTTGGATTGTATATCCTGTATCAGATACTGTATGTCATCGAACTACTTTCAAATTAATTCAAACACAACAAACTCTGATCATTGGTCCTGATAAAAATAAAATTGACTGATTAAGAACTCCATTGGTGATCTGGGCTCATCTGTGAAAACCTGCCTCAGAAACCTTGGGGTTGTGTTTGATCAATCAATGTCTTTGGAAGGTCACTGTCATCAACTGACCAAAAACTGTTTTTATCACCTTAGAGATATCTTTAAAGTGAGGCATTTGTGGGTAAAATTGAGTTCATATCGTCCCACATTGATTATTGTAACTCTGTTTTCACCTGTTTCAACAAGTCGACTCTGAACAGACTTTAAATCGTCCAAAATGCTGCTGCAAGACTTTTGACTGGTGCACTCAGAACAGCCCACATTACCCCCATTTTATCTCATCTTCATTGGCTGCCGTTCACATTTGGAATTGAGCTTAAAATTCTTGTCCTGACATTCCGTGCGTTGCATGTTCAGGCTCCTCAGTATATCACTGACTTGTTGTGTCCCTACACTTCAGGGCGCACCCTTCGGTCTTCAGGTCAGGGTCTCCTAAAGATCCCTAAAACTCATTTTAAAACCTGGGGAGACCTGGCGTTCCAGGCTGTGGCCCCCAGACTCTGGAATGACCTGTACCAGTTTCTCCCGGAGCTTGACTGTGTGGACACTTTTAAAAATCACTTGAAGACTGCGCTCTTCAGAAAAGCCTTTGGTTAAATGGATTTAAAATGGATTTTTAACTTTTATTATCCTTTTTATCCTTTCATGATGCTGTTGGTGTAAATTCACCTTTGTTTTACTTTCCTTTTATGATGTTGCTCCTGTTGTTTTATTCTCTTCTGTTCTGTACAGCACTTTGTGATTTTTATCCGAGAAAAGCGCTTTATAAATTAAAATTACTTACTGACTTACTTACAAGAGGCTAATGGCTAGAGGCTAAAGGCTAGAAGCTAAAGGTTGGAGGCTTAAGGCTAGAGGCTAGAAGCTAGATGCTAAAGGCTAGAGGCTAAAGGCTAAAAGCTAAAAGCTAAAAGCTAAAGGCTAAAGGCCAGAGGCTAAAGGTTAGAGGCTAGAGGCTGAAGGCTAAAAGCTAAAAGGTAGAGGCTAAAGGCTAAGAGCTAAAGGCTAAGAGCTAAAGGCTAGAGGCTAAAGGCTGGAAGCTAAATGCTAGAGGCTAAAGGCTGGAGGCTAAAAGCTAAAGACTAAAAGCTAGAGGCTAAAGCCTAAAGCCTAAAAGCTAGAGGTGAAAGTCTATAACCTAAAGGATAGAGGCTAAATGCTAGAGGCAAAAGGCAAGAAGCTAAAGGCTAGAAGCGAGAGGCTATAGGCTCGAGACTAAAAGCTAGAGGCTAAAAGCTTGAGGCTAAAGGCTAGAGGCTAGAGGTTAAAGGCTGGAGGCTAAAAGCTAGAGGCTAAAGGCTAAAGGCTAAAGGCTAAAGGCTAAAAGCTGGAGGCCAAAGGCTAGCGTCTAAAGGCTAGTGTCTCAAGGCTAGCATCTAAAGGCTAGCATCTAAATGTTAGAAGCTAAAAGCTAGAGGCTCCAATAAAGCAGACGTTTTGTTGAGTCGTTGCCTTGAAAAACATTTTAGAAAGAGAAGCTGCATTGATCCATATCTTTGTGAACGGAGCAGAACAAATGAACAAACGAATAAACCGAGACCTGAAATTAGTCGTCACCTGTTGGAGTAGAAAAAAAACAATAATTATTATAATAAAGCTCTTTCAAAAAAACCCCCTGCTTTTTGCTATAGAAATTGCTTGCATTCCTCGTATTGAACATTTGAAAATTACAGTAATAATCTTGTCTTATTACTCTGTCAGTCCGTAGACACAGACAATTTCAATAACGGCCTCTAAACCTTTTAGAGATATTCCTGTCTAACCTTTGTTTACTTTCTTTACATTTTTTCCAAACGTTGGGAGTCAAAATTGACCAAACAAACAATAATTATTCCCAAAAAATTGCAATACCTGTTTTTATTGAAATTGTCATGTAAAAATTACAAATTGACTTGTAAATAAAATAATTTTCATTGTAATTAAAGTAAATACTGTAGACAATTAAGAAAAGTATGATAATTTTTTTGTTTATTTAAGAATTTCAGTTTATTAAAGAAAAGACTTGTTAGATGTTATAACTACATAAAACATATATTATAATAATATACGTATAGTATATTTATATCAGACTAATATATGTTCTAATTTTGTGCGGCCCCTTAAACAAACACACAAACCAGGTCCAAAAAAACATAAAATGACTCCAAAACACAGAACACAATAACAACACTGTACACAAATCACAGAAAAATACAGCAATGACAACAACAACACAAAATACTACAACGCGCAAAAATGACTCAAAAAACACACAAAACAATATCAAAGAAAAAAAATAAAAACACACAAAATAACTCCAAAAACACAAAAAAAATCACCTATTGTATTGGTATTTAAGCTGTGTAATTAACCTTGAAATAATCATTAAAAAAAGCTGTTTTTTCTGCAAAAAAACCCAAAAACCAAAGTATATGTGGTGTATTATTTACAGTTTGTCTTCATCAGTGTCCAGCAGACATTAATAATACAGTTTCCAGTCTTAAAAATAACAGCCTGATATCTGAGGAGCACTTAGACTGGACTTGGCAGCAGTAGAAAACGATATAAAAGTCAAACCTTTAAAATAATAATAACACTGTCCTGGTGGTAAAACATTTATGGTTCCATGCTGAGAGCAGGGGGCCGTAGCGTAGCGCCTCATTTATTTCTCATAAGGCGAACACGGCGAGTGGAAAACATGATGTATTACATTTGGTTACCGTTCCATGGCATCAAGACGTGGACTTGGACCCGCTGAAGAAGACTTTAGGAAAACACATCATCGTCGACGTACAGTATACTTACAGTATAGTGAGCTAATGAATATTAACGACGGATACATGGAATCAATTATCAGGAATCCCCCCAAAACCAGAGGTAGACTAAAGAGTAGCTACCTACATTTTTTGTTTTTGTTTGTTTTGTTTTTACCAAAATAAGAGTACAGTCACTTAAACTAAATATTACGCGAGCAAGAATGGAGAGTAGCTGTTTAAAGATTTATTCAGATAAAAAAAGAATGTACTGCAACGACACAAACTGTTGAATTCTGGAAGCAACCAAAATATATTCAATAAAAAAATTTAAAAAAAACTTAATGAAATAACGTGAAATATAATTAAGTGAAATAAAATAAAGAAAAACAAGATGCAATGAGGAAAAATAGACCAAATGACATGAAAATAAAGTAAAATAAAATACAATTAGGAATATTTGACAAAATAAATGAAAACAAGATACAATAAATTAGATGAAATAAACAAACAAATAAATAAAAATAAGTTACAATAAGGAAAATAAAACAAAATAAATTAAAATAAGATACAAAGAAAAATTTGACGAAATAAATTTAAATAAGATACAATAAGGAAAATTAGACAAAATAAACAAACAAATAACTAAATTAAAATAAGATGCGATAAAGTAAATTAAAAAAATAACATAAAATAAAATAAAGTAAAATATGATACAATAAGGAAAATGAAACACAATTAATTAAAATTAAATTGAAATAAGACACAGCAAGGAAAATAAAAAAAATAAAGCAAAATAAATAAAACGAGATACAATAAGGAAACAAAATAACAAAATAAAATTAAAATAAAATACAATAAGAACAAATAGAACAGAATGATCTATCTACTGTATATACTGTATCTATCTAGAATATTTTGATTGTTTAAAAGTCGTTTAACCTTCAGTTTTTGACAGACTTTTCTCCTTATCATGACAATATTAAAAATGTTGACATTAAACCTTCATTTTCTTCTATTCTGTAGCTTTTTATAACCATAACATATGTAAGGTCAACAGAATAATTTTCTGGATGACGTGACTCACCGTAGAGGATGTTGATCAGGGAGATCGGCATCACCAGGATCCCCACCAGCATGTCGGCCACAGCCAGAGACCTCAGGAAGAAGTTAGTGGCATTCTGCAGTTTCTTCTCCAGCGACACGGCAAGGATCACCAGGATGTTTCCGCCGATCGTCAGCGCAATGATGACCAGTATGAGCAGCGCCGGCCAGTTCTTCTCCTGGATCACCGCCCTGGTGACGGACTCCTGCGCCGTGGTGTTGTCCAGACCTAAGCTGAGGATGGCGGCCCCTCCGCTACTGCCTCCAAGGCCGATCCCCCAGGGAACAGTTTGATTGAAGTCTGCGGGGCTGCTGCTCGGCCAGGCCATCCGACTCCCCATGTTGGGAGAGGAGGTGGTGGTCGGACCAAACCCGCCCGGGATAGCTCGCGTTGGGCCGCCCATCACAACAAAACAGGAGTTCCCAAAAGAAGCAACTCTTTTTCTGGAGAATCAGACATTGACGAAGATGACGAAGCTTGGAAAAGAACACTCAGGTTTTTGGGGTAAAAAAGGAAGGAAAACCAGGGTGGGGGGTTTAGGAAAAAGGGGTTAGGGATAGGAACTCATTACCAACGAGCGCGTCTTTAATTTGCCACAGTATGTATCAAGTAATACTCGCGGCAAAAGTCATTGCCTTGTTTGGCAAGGTTTGCGTCCTCAATGTCAAGCCAACAAGTCATTGACCAAAGTTCATGAAAGAAAGCATGCAAATCCTGGCTGGTTCTTGGTTCTTCTTCCAATCCTAACCCCCAACCCAGGAAGAACTGCGAAGTGTCTCTAATCTGGAGACCGAATAGGCCGCATCCATGGTAGTCTTTAGTCCTCGGCTAGACAGAGAATATCCTTCGAAGTTGATATGTGCCAGTCTCTGGAATCCTGATGTTGTAGCGTTGGAAGTGTTTGTCCGTGTGATGTTTCTTCATCTACAGTAGAGGAGAAGTTCTGGTTGAACTGTGGAAAGACGACACAGAAGTTCAGACCTCACTTTAAAGTCCTCACAGACCGGCTTTGATATTTGCAAACAGAATCTTTGATCTTTCCAATATCTTTCCAATATCTCTTTCATGTATTGATTCATTTTTAGAAAGACTATTGAGAGCCCAAGTTTTCATCTGTATGAAATGTATCATTACAGGAGTTGAACCTGCCTGTGTTTTTTCCTAGCAACCGAAGGTATCGTTCCTCTGGCCATTTGTGTTTTTAGGTATTTAGAAATCGTCAATCATTATCACCAACCAATCTAAAGTATTTCCATTAAAGCTGCAGTATGTAAAATCTTGAGAGTAGAATGGAAACAACCTCGCTCCGCCCTCATTCTTCCTTCTTTTGACATTCTTTGCTGTGTAACCGTTGTGTCTTACGCCGCAATGGAGACTTTCCGAAACATCTGCCATTGCACTTTCACTGCCAATAGGACGTGAATGCTGCTCGACAAATACCTTTGTTGAGCAGCTAATAGTAACACCCAAAACAGCTCATGGAGCACTTAAAAACATCTCTGATTAGTGGAAAAAGAGCTTCACGCTCCTTGAGCTTGAGGTCCAGAGTCCTCTTAGAACACTTTGAGTTTAAATATGCTCAAAGGTTAGGATGGTTTTTTGAACAAATGATGCCAAAAAAAAAAAAAATTACATACTACAGCTTTAACTCTCTTATTATTGACCACTGGCCGTCTTTTTGTTTACAGTTTTGAACCGTTATTTAAGTAAGTTCTCACACTTGTTAGTCAAGATTTGCAATATTATTTTCTTCAACTTAATATATCACATGCAGACATAGAAATAAACAGAAAGATTAAAGAATAAATTAATAAATAAATAGACAAAACAATGAATGAATAAATAAATACATATCTGGAAAAGTCGACACAGATTTCAACCGACATTGATCGATTGGTAATTGGTGGTTTGATAATCAGGCTCATCAGTAGTCGTGAGTGTTTCTAGTGGTTAATGGTGTTATTGGTGTTATATTATTTTAACTGTATTGTCTGAATGCTACTTCGCCTTATTTTTTTACTTACTGATTATTTCACTCTCTTTACCATGTGACTCATTGTTTACTCTGCCAGACTTTCACTCGTCTCCTCGGCACAAAAACAGCTTTTTGAAATAGATTTTCTTCCTATTTGGAATTGATATGATATTTAATTTGTTTTTGAGGAGCACAAAGTTAATTTGGAACAGCAGAGAAAAAACTTGGGAGACAAGCTGTGTGTGTGTGCATGTGTGCGTGTGTGTATGTGTGTGTTTGTACAGGCATTTGTGTTTGTGCATGTATGTGTGTGTGTGTGTGTACTGTGTACGTATGTATGCGTGTGTCTGTGTGTACGTGTATGCGCGCACGTGGGTGTGTAGGTATGTATAGTATGTGTGCATGTGAGTACAGTGTGAGTACATATGTTGGTGTGTGTGTGTGTGTGTGCACGCGTGAGTGTCTACATATCTGCATGTGTGTTTAAGTGTGTATGAGTATGTGTGCATCTATACGTCTGTGTGTGTGCGTGCATTTGTGTGTGCTTTTGTGTTTGTGTGTGTGTTTTTGTGTGTGTGTGCAACAGTCAGAGTGTGAAACAAACTTCTGAATGTGTGGGCTTGAATGCTAATGAATGGGCGTGTGCTTCTTGTGTGTGCGCGTGTGCCTGTGTGTGTGTGTGTGTTTGGGCTTCTCGTGTGTGGGTTTGTGTGCGTGTGTGTGTGTGTGCAGCAGTCACATTGTAAATTAAACTTCTAAACGTGTGGGCATGAATAGTAACGAATGGGTGTGTGCTTCTCTAAGTGTGTGTGTGCATGTGTGTGTGCGCGTGTGTGTGTGTGTGTGTGTGTGTGTGTGTGTGTGTGTGTGTGTGTGTGTGTGTGTGTGTGCAGACAGTCAGCAGCTCCAGTGAGACGTGTCGTGCACACATTCTGATCACGGCTGTAATTAAGTTCCTGCTTTGTTTCTTTTTCATTATAGTGGGAACATTATTATGATCATTATTAACATCTCAATGAATAATGTGTGTGATCATCTGCTCCATGTTTTAGAAACTTAGAATCAATGCTAATCATCTGTTAGAGCAACACACTGGGAGTAGGGAAAACCCATTTGTGTGTGTGTGTGTGTGTGTGTGTGTGTGTGTGTGTGTGTTCAGACACAGACACTGTGTGCATTAAGTATTTACAAACCTCAGATGAACATGAATTCTCCTCTTTGAGGAGAAGAATAGGCTTAAGGATTCCTTTATGGCAAACACTGTCAGTAAATGCACAAAAATGACTCTTTAAACGCTGAAAATGACAGAGGAAATACACAAAATCAAAGAAAAATACATAAAACACTTTAAAGAGGCAACACAAAATGACTAAAAAACTGACACGTTGACCAGAGAGTACACAAAATGATAGAAAATTAAACAAAAGAACAAAAATGACTGAAAAACCAATTAGTTCATTTAAAAAAAAGGGAAGAAAAATTCAAGATAAATACACAAAAAAGATGACAAAAATGTTCAATAATTACTTTAAAAACACAAAACAACAAAAATACAAAACATTTGTCAAAATATACACAAAAGGACATACAGTAAATGAATTTAAAAATGCATAAAATGACTAGAAAAAAATCCAAAAAAATGACTCAACACAAACACAAACACAAAATGACAACAAAGAGACACAAAAAAGACAAAAAAAAAAAAAAAAAACAAATGACGAAAAAATGGACAACAGAATGCACAAAAAGTACTACAAACAAACACACAAAACAACAGAAAACACAAAATGATAACATAAAGACACAAAATAACAAAAGAAATACTCAAAATGACAACAAGAAGAGACAAAAAAGATGCAAAATCACAAAAAACATACAAAAGGACAACAGAATACACAAAATGACTCCAAAAACACAGAAAATGTACTTAAAATACAGAGCGACTCTCAGCTATGTCTCCACTCATGGACTATTTGACCATTTTAACTTGAGGAATTGATACAAACAAGCCCTCCTGTTGTGCACTCAGGTGTGCCTCACCTCCTGATTGTCCTCCCTCACTATTTAAAGTAGTGATTGGACACAATTACTGGTTCATCCCAGAGTTTTTTTGGGGAGAAATATTACATTCACAGCAAAATAAATCATTGGAAACACCCCAAACAAATCCTGGGCATTGATCTGCGTCTAAGTCTAAGTTTACGTCTAAGTCATACCTGTCAAGTATCCCGTTTTGGCCGGGAAACTCCCGTATTTTACCCCTCTTTCCAGCCATCTTCCCGTATTAGTATTTTCCTGTAAATATCCCGTATTTTAATCTAATAATAATTTAAAGATGCCTTACTAAACTGAACGTCGTCACTAGCCTCGTGAGAACTTCCACCTGAAATGGCCTTAGGGGCAGTTCTCGTGAGATTAGTGCTGACAGCGGCAGCAAACCTGGAAACAACTCAGAACAGAGATGATGAATGAAAAAAAAAACTAAGAACTGGTGTAAATACGTTGTAAAATGTGACACAGAGTTTATCTTCACAAAGACCATCAGGATGGGACACAGTTACACCTTCTGTTAGATTAATAACTGAGATTTTAACGTCTACCACAGCGGAAGGAACACGTGAGTCACCATGAAAAATCAGCCAATCACAAGTGTCACAAATATAAACTGCTTTATAAAAGTGTTAAAGAATGTAAAGTCTGTAATAAATGTTTATAATATGTCATTAGTGAATACCAGAGAACCACATGAGTGATCATGAGAAATTATAATAAAATATATAATGAAAATAAATGTCCCTGTGTAGCATTTTGCATCAGCAAATTTAACCCAAAATTGTTTTTCTGGTCAGACTTTATTTGATAAAAATTATCTAGATTTATATCATATTTCACCATTTTGAGAAAATATATTAAGATATGAGTTTTGGTCCATATCATCCAGCCCTAGTAGGAATGTTCACAACATTTTAATGTTAATAAAGGTCGACCTACCAGATTCTAATCACATAATTGTATTTAGTAAATGGTTGATAAGTGGGTATTTTAGATTTATTGTACATCTATATCAAAATATAAGGGATACTGGAGCTTGGTTGGGTGGGTGGGACGACTCGTAGTGAGAGCCAGAAAATTTCCCTTATTTTCAAATCCAAAACTTGACAGATGTGGTCAATGTCTATGTCTGCGAGGATGTGGAGTTCCAGTTGTGACGCAGATGTGTTTAAAGCCATCTCTGCAGTGGGAGATGAAGGACAGCAGAGGGTGAGGGGCCGAGCGGGATGGAGGAGGATTTCCTTCTCATTAGGACACAAAGACAGACTCTGTGGAGAAGCTTAACATTCATCGCTTTACTCCACGTTATGTCTTTAGCAAATGTCAGCTTATCCGCTAACAATACTTTGGTAGCAGCAAATAGTCTGAGACGAATCCTTTGTTAATTTTTTTATTTAATTGTGACATATATATATATATATATATATATATATATATATATTAGAAACACACACAAAAGTGTCCAAAAAACCCGCAAAATAAAGGAAAAAAGTGACAGAAAAACAGACCACCCAACAACTGACGATACAGAAAAGAACAGACAAATGCACAAAATGACTGGAAAACCCACATAATGAGTGCAAAAACTCACACAAATTACAGAAAAACACAAAAGAAGGACAGAAAAATATGAAAAGTGATTCAGAAAACACACAAAACGAGTCCAGAAACCAACAAAATGAAAGGAAATAACATGAAGTGGCAGAAAAACACTCAAAATGATTCCAAAAGCACATAAAACGACAACAACCAATACACAAAATGACAGCAAAATACACATAGTGACAGAAAAATACACAAAACGACTGGAAAACCCACAAAACAAGTTCAAATACCCACAAAAATGAAAGACAAACTCACAAGATGCCAGAAAAAACACAAAATGACTCCAAAAACACAGAATATGACAGAAAAATTGATAGAAAAAACACAAAACGAGTCCAGAAACACACAAAGTGTCAGAAAAATACACAAAATGGCTCCAAAGCCACACAAAACAACAACAAAAAATACATAAAATGACAGAAAAATACACAAAATGACTAAAAAGAAAAGGTAGAAAATGACAACAAAAACATGCTAACTACCTCCACAGTCTCAGACCGTAGAGGAAAGGAAATTAATAAAAAGAATTCCAAAACACGCCACGAGAGAGAAAACGTGTTTTGTCTGTTTTCTGCACACTGCCACCTACTGGTCAGGAGGAATCTTTGTAAAAAATCTTTCAGGACAAAGAAAAGTAGAGTCTGTCGCCTCGTAAACTATTTAAAGTGTGAAGCAGCTGCAGTCAGAGTGACTCAGCACTGATGTTTGTTTTCCTGGTAGTAGAGGAAGAGGAAGTGAGAAAGAAACCATGTGGATCACTTACTTCTCAGCGACGTGGAGGACTGGGAACAAGCGTCTCTTTCTGGCTCTTCCCTCCCGCTCTGAGAATCCCTCGTCATCTGTCAGTGTGAGGCTCCGCAGCGAAGGATCAACATCATCATCCATCTGCCTGAGGACGAAGAGGAGGAAGAGGAGGAGAGAACCCACGGAGGTTCACTTTGGGAGGCTCTTCAGTGGGACGCTGGCATCACTAGCAGACTGCCAACCTGCAGGAAACAAAGACACGTTATAGCTTCTAATCCCAACCAAACACTCATAGAGACCGTAAACATAACACTAATGCAGAAAAAGATGCAAAAGGACAATAAAAATACATAAAATATCAGAAAAATATGCAAAACGTGACAAAAATACACAAAAAAGACACAAAAACATGCAAAGTGACAATTAAAAAAATACCTTAAATATCAGAAAAATGACTGAAAAATATAAAAAGGGATTTCTCCACGTCAACCAAAATATCTACATGCATAGCCACCATAAAACACCGTAGAAATAACACTAATGCAGAGAAATAGACAAAAGGACAATAAAAAGATGCAAAATGACAATAAAAATACATACAAATACCAGAAAAATATGCAAAATGTCACAAAAATACATGAAATGATCGCAAAAATGTACAAAATTACAGAAAAATACACAAAATTACAACAACCACATAAAATGTCACAAAAATACACAAAAAGACAGAAAAACATGCAAAGTGACAATTAAAAAAATACCCTAAATATCAGAAAAATATGCAAAATGCCACAAAAATACACAAAATGACTTCAAAAAGGTACAAAATGACAGAAAAATACACAAAATTACAACAATACACAAAATGACTTTAAAAAGGTAAAAAATATAAAACGGGATTTCTCCACACGTCAACCAAAATATGTACATGCATAGCCACCGTAAAACACTGTAAAAATAACACTTTAAAGAAATGTTATTGTGAGATTATGGTTAAGATTTAAATAAACTGTGTTGTAATGAAAGCAGTGACATAAGCACAGTACTGAGTGTGTGTGTGTGTGTGTGTGTGTGTGTGAGGGTCAAAGGTCAGAGGTCACCTAATGGACCTCACAGATGGTGCAGCATTACAGAAACAGTACATCTGTATTTATGTGGAACTCAAGGCTTTAAAGCTTGACTACGTAGTAACAGCTTCACTGAAAGCATTCCTGGAAAGATTTATAATCATCAACAATAAGTACACATTTCACACAGAGTTCATTTAAATACACTAAGTACAGGCAATTGTTCAAATTGTCACTGATTTATGTTTTGTATTCATGTTTTATTCATATCATTTACAATAAGCAGCTTTCCAGTGTTTAACAATAATCAATCATGTGTTCATTGAACTTCCAGTGTTTAAACATCATATACTGTATTACAAAAAAACAAGTAAGTGACACACAAATTACAGAAAAAGACACAAAATAAGGAAAAAAAAAACCCAAAATCAAACAAAAACACACAAATTCACAGGAAAAAACACAAAATGAGTTCAATATCACACAGAACGAGTTTAAAAACCCACAAAAAATGAAAAACAAACACACACACAATGAAATAAAAGCCACAAAATGAAGGAAAAAGATAAATGAAGTAATTTAGAAAACACACAAAATGAAAAAACACACAAAATTACAGAAAAATACACAAAATGACTTCCAAAACACAGAAAAATACAAAAAAGTGATTTAGAAAAAACACAAAACACACTAAATATCATACATTTACTCGCTATTTTTCTTCAGAAAAACAGTGACTGAAAAAATTTAGCAAATGTCAAATTTTCCTTCATAATGTTGTTAAATGTACATGAATCAGAAATCTAAAGTTAAATTGAACGTTTTGTGTTTTTTGAGTTACCTACAATTCTCATTGATCAAAGCCAACCTGTGGGATCCCTCAGGGCTCCGTTCTTGGTCCTCTTCAGTTTTGTTTCCACAATTTCCGCAAATAAATTTTAGACACAGCCAAGAAAGTTTTTGTTGCAGCAAAATATTATAACCATTATTATTATTATTATTATTATTATTATTATTAGGCAGCAGCACAAAAACAACACTAAAATGTTCTCGAAATAAATAAATACCAAGAAACAAATTCATGAGCCCAGAAAAAGCCAGAACAGACACAAGAAACAGGTGGTTCAGGGACCACATGTGGCCCTCATTCAAAATTTGAATGGACCCTAATGTAAATGCGAAAAAAAATACCCCAGAAATACGCACATTGACAGAGAAGTACAAAAACAAACCAAGAAAAATTTACCAAATGACAACAAAAACACGCAAAAAGATAAAGGAAAAATCACAAAATGAACGTAAAACAACAACACACGTTCACGACATGACAGAAAACAGACAAATTCTTTGTTCTTTCTTGTATTAATACTCAGATTTGTCATTATTCTAAAGCTGACCCATAGGGGGCAGTATACACCAAGTCCTCACACCCATAGGTGGAACATAGTTGTAATCCTGATGAAAATAACCTGTTTGTGTGTTCCTTGTTAAGTGTGTGTGTGTGTGTGTGTGTGTGTGTGTGTGTGTGTGTGTGTGTGTGTTTGTGTGCGTGTGTTTAATAGCCTCACATCCTCTCATAGATTTATTCAGATTTGTGTTCCAGTGAAGCTTCTCCATAAAGCCTCACATTAGTACTAGTAGTCTGTGTGTGTGTGTGTGTGTGTGTGTGTGTGTGTGTGTGTGCGTGTGTGTGTGCGTGTGTGTGTGCGTGTGTGTCGGCTGTAATAAACCAAACAATTGTTGCTCTTTACAGAGACAGAAACCATCACATCCCACTGCTCAGATCATCGTCATCACTCGTTGTTGTGCTGAAGTTAAGGTCAGCCTGCTCACACACTGAGGAATTAGGATGGATTACTGTGTGTGTGTGTGTGTGTGTGTGTGTGTGTGTGTCTAAAAGGTTTTCAATCAATATGCTTTGGTTACGACGTTTATTATGATCGTGTGTGAACATCTATAGTCATAAAGGCACGTTAACAGCTTGACTGAAGTTAAATCAACACGGTACAGACGACAGCAGTCCGCTACCATAGCGACGAGCTACGCTAGCAAAAGTGATGCTATGTCCAAATAGTCCCTCCTATCTCCTTTCATATCCACTTTTCCTTAACCCCATTGATGACGTCAAGGGGTTAATCAAAGGTGTTAGGAGACTTCCTAAAGGAGTTAGGGGAAAGTTGTTTTGACAATCAGACGCACTTTCACTAGATGACGTAATAATCTGATGGCGGTGAAGGTTAGTGACGTCTGCCGTAGTGAAAAAACTACAAATTTACGAGAATGAACTACTAAACGCGCATTTATAACACTTTGCCCTGTGCCTCTAACCGCTGATAAAATCTGAAATATCAAAAAGTTTGAATGTAAATCAAGGGAAAAGAGGCTACCAGGCAACGAGGAACAAAAGTGAAACTGAAAGAACGTCACATTGAGAATGGTTGCTCACACTCATCTTCCACTCACAAATCATTATTAATCCAAAATAAGAAGGATTTAATGATTTATGTAAGATATAGGCCTACAAGACGTTGTAGGAATACAAATATACAAACACACAAATCATTCCTAGGTGAATGAAATATGTTGAATAAAACACAACGTGGCTAAACATGTCTCTGATCCCTTTTTCTTGAACCACAGAGTGTCAGTTTTCCGTCAGCGTTCAGATGTGCCTTTAAATGCCGTCGCGGCAAGGAATTGTGGGTCAGCATTATCTGGTCTCCTTTGGTAAAGAATGCATCAGTGTTTCTTAGGCTAAAGGAGGTTATAAAGGAAGCATTGACCCTCCTTAGCTTTTAGAGAATTGGAACACTCCCTATCATGGCTGCCACTTAAAACACTTTCGAGGGTTAAAGGTCAAGTACTATGCAATTTGTCGCTCAAAGCTGCAAATTTTGAACTTTTTAAGCGACTTCGGGTGACACTGTGTCGCAACACCCAATCAGCAATTAGTTTCTCCCTACGTCACTCCCCCAGTCGTCACGTCACTGGGGTAGATGAAGTGATGAAGCGCGCAAAAAGCACGACTTGTTCAAGTGATTCATCACGGGCGATTTAAGCAACGACAGTAACGTTCAGTGTGAACGCACCTCAAACACAACCAACGCGACTTCAGCGAATCTGGCAACTAGATTACATTCAAAATCAAGCAACCTCCCTTTAAGCAAAGTAACTCACGTGATTCCTGCAACTCGATTGCGCGATCTAAAAAGCTTAAAGTTGAAAATTTGAAACTTTTCAAGCGACTTCCAACTTTCCGAATGAAAAATTTGAAACTTTTAAAGACTTCCAGTGACTCAAATCAAGCGACTGGGTTGCTGGAATTGTCACGTCGCTTGATGTTGCATCTAGTTGCCAGAGTCGCTGAAGTCGCTTTCGGTGGGAACACACTTTTAATGTCATTTCTTGCTCAGGGGCAACAAAAACTCTCTCAACACTGAACTTCATTGTGTTTCGTCTCAATTTACTGAAAAATGCCCCTCTATGCAGATGACACTCTACTTTACTTTATGGATCCAGAAGTAATTCCCTTAATCTACATTTATGTATGACCACAAAACTGAAATTAACGTAGTTTATTATTTGGTCACAGGACATCTAATGTGCCGTCGACTGATGACAAAACAAAGATAATCAACTTTTCGGCTCGGAGTTAGCAAAGAAAGGAAGAAAACATCACACGAGCAGACAGTCAAGGTGCTCTTTGCCCTTCAGTGGGCAGCGACACACTCCTCCTCCTCCATCTTCATCTTACAGCTAGAGCTGAAGAGCAGACACTCCAGGGTAGTGACACATCTTGCTCTTTCTAGCTCTGGATATTTATATCCATAATCCCCCGCCCTTCCGTCCACAATCCTCTGCCTCTGATCCTTCACCCTTCACTTGCTTTATGCTTGACATACATCTGAGATTCAAAGTCACTGCAGACTCTCAGGAGATGGAATATCTTTCAACAACGTCACACCGCAGCAGAAATCCATGAGAAGTTTTACATGTTTTTAATGAGGTTATTATTCCTGGAAGAAACTGATATTAGTTTATATCATTACACAGGCAACAAATTATTATGACTCATTATTTACGGTCCCCAAATCAAATACACAAAATGACAAAAAAAATACACAAAAGTACAACACAAATAAACAAAACAAACATATTTAAAATGACAGAAAAACAAGACAAATAACACCAGAAACAAACAATTGAAACACTCAAAACGACAACAAAAACAAAAACAGTGACAAAAACATTCAGAAAAACAAAAACAAAACAAAATAACAACAAATTACTTAGTGTTCTGCTGTTCATTTGTGTATTTGTCTGTAAATTTGTGTTATGTTATGTTTTCAAGTCATTTCGTGTATTTTTGTTGTTTTCCGTGTATTTTATTATTATTTTTTATTTACTTTAGTGGGCCACACAAAATTTGATTTATATTATGTTTTCAAATCATTTTGTGTATTTTTGCTGTTTTTTGTGTATTTTTTTCCATTTACTTTTGTGAGCCACACAAAATTAGATTTATATTATTGTTTTCAAGTCTTTTGCTGTCTTCTGTGTGCATTTTTTTTATTTCTTTCGTGTGTTTTTGGTGTTTTTTGTGTATTTTCCTATCATTGTTTGAGTTTATATTATGTGTTGAAGTCATTTTGAGTATTTTTGCTGTTTTTGTGTGTCTTCTTTTGCACTTTTTGTGTGTAATTTCTGCAGTTTTTAGTGTGTAATTTTGCAGTTTTTAGTGTGTATTTTTGCAGTTTTTTTGTGTATTTAAAAAAAAAAATAAAAAATCTGTTTACTTTTGTGAGCCACACAAATTTAGATTTATATAAGTTTTTTTGTGTGCATGTATTCTTGCTGTTTTTTGTGTATTTTTCTATCATTTTTTGAGTTTACTTTTGCAGGCCATAAAAAATTTGATTTTGTGTGTATTTCTTATTTGCATTTTTGTAATTTTTGTAGTTTTTTGTGTATTTAAAAAAAAAAAAAATTGGTTTACTTTTGCGAGCCACACAAATTAGGTTTATATTATGTGTTCAAGTCATTTTGAGTATTTTTGCTGTTTTGTATGTATTTTTTTGCATCTTTTTACGTGTTTTCTTTTGTGTGTATTTTTGCCGTTTACTTTTGCGAGCCACACAAAATTTGATTTATATATCATTTTATATATCATTGTTTTCAAGGCTTTTGCTGTTTTTTGTGTGCATTTTTTTCAGTTTTTTTGTAGACATTGGGGCCACATATAGGCCCCAGGCCGTCAGATGCCCATGTCTGACCTAAAGTATTTTGTCCTTTTGACCGCCAAGTATTCAGGAATAAATATATTACAGATAAATGGTGACTTTTTACAATGAGGTGTACGTACATTTGTTTGAATGAGCTGTTTTGCCATTGCTGTTGATCTAAACTCATCTCTACTCTCTCCATCTTTGATCCGTGTGGGAGGAGCTAATCTTCTTCTCTTCTTCTTGCTGTTATTGATGAATGAGAATTCCAGACATCGATAGGGCTTTTAGTTTTGTCCATTAGTTTCTGTGACCAAGGCTAATGCTTTAAAAACATGATGAGGGGCTTGACTTCCTGATGCTAATAGCTGTTAGCGTTAGCGAGACACACACACACACGCACACACACACACCATTAACCTCCTTTCAGCCTGTGCTTCTCTTTCTTCCATCTCTCTATTATTGCCTTCATCGTGTTTCCAGGCAAATGTAATATCTTTACATGATGTCATGCTCCACAGTTCAAGCCCTCCTCTCTCTCTCTCTCTCTCTCTCTCTCTCTCTCGCTCTCTCTCTCTCTCTCTGTTCTTTCCCTTTTATATTTCATAGTCTTTGCTCATGAATTCATGTGAAACTGTGTTTTTATAATATCTTTCTGAACATTTCTTATTATCTCAGGCAGCGTGAAGTGTTATGAGTTCTAGTGATTTAAAGCATTGGATCCTTTACTACATAGAGCCGACTAAAGATGACATAAAAATACACAAATTGACAATAAAAATACACTAAATGACAATAAAAATATACTAAATGACAATAAAAATACACAAAATTTAAAGAAAATATACAAAATGACAATAAAAATACACTAAATAACAGATAAATATACAACATGACAATAAAAAATGCACAAAATATAAGAAAAATATACAAAATGACTCCAGAAACACAAAAGACAGCCATATAAATACACAGAATGACAGAACAATATACAAAAGGACAACACAAACACACAAAACGACAGAAATATATACAAAATGATAACAAAAATAGGCAAAAAGACAACAGAAATACAGAAAATATCAGAAAAATAGAGAAAATGTCAATAAAAATACACAAAATGACTCCAGAAACACACAAGACGCCTACAAAGATATACAGAACAACATAATAATATACAAAAGGACAACAAAATTACAAAAAATACAAGAATAAAATCCAAAATGAATATAAAAATGTACAAAATGATAATAGAAATACACAGTGTATCAGAAAATAGCACAAAATGACAAATTAATGTATACAAAACGACAATGAAAATATCAGAAAATATCAGAAAAATATACAAAAGGACAACAAAAATACACAAAATAACAGATAAATATACAAAATGAAAACAAAAACACACAAAACAACTCCAGAAACACCAAAATGCAGACAAAAATACAAAGAATGACAGAAAAATATACAAAAGGACAACAGAAATATACAATATAGGAGAAAAATACACAAAACGACACAAAAAATACACAAAATTTCAGAAAAATACACAAAATGACACAAAAAATACACAAAATAGGAGAAAAATATACAAAAGGACAATAGAAATAAACATAATTTCAGAAAAATACACAAAATGACACTAAAAAATACCCAAAATGTTAGAACAATACACAAAATTACAAAAAAATGACACAAAATGACTCCAGAAACACCAAACACACCAACATAAACACACAGAAGGAAAACAGAAACACACAAAATGTCAAATACAGTAAATATACAAAATGACACTAATTGCACAGAAAACATTCGAAAAATACACAAAATGAAAACAAAAATCTATAAAATGACAATAAAAACACACAAAATGTCAGAAATCACCATGGTAACAGTTATCAGTTAGTGATATATTAATCCATCCTTATACTACGGGCCAATGTAGTCTGAGACTATCAATAATGTCAGTCTGGAATTAAAGGTTTTTCCCAAAAAGAAAAGTGTATTTTCTCTGTGACACTAATGAAAGAAAAGTGTGAAATTATGAAAAGTATTTGATAAAAATGACTGGTTTGGTTTGAAGCTCAGAGAAAACTGAAAATCACTCCACGTTCCAGCGATAATAGGAAAAGAATAAATGATCAGAGACACTTTCACACACTTTATGAGAGAAATCAGCTCCTAAAGCTGTAATGTGTCATATTAAAAGGATCGATTGACATTGTCTGCAGAGAACATTACATTTTTATAGTTTTAAAATATTGTTATTATTAAAGAAAACGTGTGTGAAAGGAAGCCCACAAGGGTTTTTATTCATCATTTATGAAGTGTTTGTCTTCTTTATCTGAAGGACGAACGTGTCTCTGTGAAAGCTTTACTAGAATAGGTTCATTTTCACACTTTATAATATTATTATTATCATAAAACACCAACATGGGAGTCCTATTATATGTGTTTTTGTTTGTAATTGTGTATTTTTTTGTTATTTTGTGTCTTTTCTGTGTATTTCAGTTACTGTTTCAGATTTTCTTTTGCTTTTTATTTAGTTTTTCAGTGTGTTTTCGATGTTAATTTTGTGTTTTTTTGGCTTTGTTTTGTTTTGCGTATGACAGAAATTATAGAAAAATTACACAAAATTGAAAAATTACCCAAAATGACTCCAGAAACAGAAAAGACGCCTATAAAAATAAACAGAATGACAGAAAAATTTACAAAATGACACAAAATGTCCGAAAAACAGACAAAATAAATACAAAAATACATAAAATGACAACAAAAAAACACAAAAAACTAAATCACACAGAGCTTTTGTTCTTTCCTGTATTAATGAGTATGACAGAAATGACCAAAAAAATACTAAAAGATAGAAAAAAATACACAAAAATTACTCTAAAAAGACGACTACAATTAAACAACTGAAAAACAACAAAAAACCCAATGCAAAAATGTACAGAAAATACAAAAGGACAACAGAAATACACAAAATGACAGAAAAATAGACAAAATTAATACAAAAATACATGGAATGTCAACAAAAAAACTTTCCTGTATTAATCAGTATGACAGAAAAGACAAAACAATATACAAAATAGGAAAAATACACAAAAAGGACCCAAAAAAGACAATGAGAATTAACAAAAAAAACACAAAACAACAAAAAAACACAAAGCAAAAATGACAACAAATTCCAGAAAAATAGACAGTGAATAAAAATGACTGATAAAAACAAAATGACAACAAAAATATATAAAAAGACAACAAAGAAACACAAAAAACAAAACACACAGACCTTTAGTTACTTCCTGTATCAATGTGTATGACAGAAATGACAATATATATAAAACAATGGGAAAAATACACAAAAATGAGTGCAAAAAGATAACAATAAATAAACAACTGAAAAACACACAAAAAATGTACAGAATGACAGAAAAATACACAAATTGACAACAAAAAACCAAAATGACTCATAACACACAAAATGACAATAAAAACACACAAAATGACAATAAAAACACACAAAATGACAATAAAAACACACAAAGCCTTTGCTGTTTCCTGTATTAAAGCTCCGATTGGTGAGATTTATTCTAAATACTAAATGTTTGTGATAAACGTAGCTCGTCTTTAGCCTTAAATCCTCAGTAAGTGTTGGAAACAGAAAGTGTTTGTTTACAAGTAATAAAGAGAAATATTTCCCTCTCTAACATTATTATATGCTCTATATTCTGCTTTAATCCTATAATTCTATTTTAATATCTCTATCTACTGCTCTGTGTCAGTCACAGCTTGAGCCAAACTGTGCAAACATCCATCGTTATGATTATTATCTGTTCAGAGGATGCTAACAGCATGCTAACGACGTCTTTGTGTTAGCATTAGAAATATATAAGATCCATGTTAACGTCAAACACTAAACATTTAATCCACTTCTTATGGACTAAAAAAACCAAAACAAAAATAGTAAAGTTTTCTAGAGATACAAATTAGTTAATACAACTTAGTGCTAAAGGTTATGCTAGGCTATGCTAGCTTGGGATGCTAACTGTACCGAAAAAGCAGAATAGTTTTATATTTGAACATTATGGTAAAATATTAACAGTAGGTTAAGAGTCAGAAGAATAAAAAAAAACAAAAAAAAGAGGAAAAAGGTAAAAAAAAACAAAAAAAAAACAAAACAAAACAAGTCAGATGAAGGAAAAAAAAGAAGAAAAAAAAGGAGGAAAAAGAGGGGCAAAAAGAAATAAATTAACATAAGTTCAGAGTCAGATAAAGAAAAAAGAAAAAAGGGGATGAAAAGAAAAAAGACAGAAAAACAGAAGAAAAAAACCTCTGTTAATAGTCAGACACAGAAAAAAGAAAAAAAAGGGAAAAAAGAAAAATACAGAAAAAAATTATCAAAAAAAAAAACAGTCTGTTAAGAGTCAGATGAAGGAAAAAGAAAAAAAGGGGGAAAAAAATTATAAAATTTAAAAAAGAGAGAAAAAGAAAAAAAATAAAGAAACAACTAACACAGAAAGACAGTCTGTTCAGAGTCAGATGAATAAAAAAACGGGAAAAGTCGGAAAAAAAAAGAAAGAAAATAGGAAACAAACAAATGAACTCGCGCTCGTTTAGCGCAGACTTTCGTAAACGGCCGATCGGATCCGTACGTCTCCACGGAGACACTGTTCCAAAACAAAAACGGTGGTTTTTGGAAGTATGTTGGTCAGTCTTTGTGCGTGTGTGTGTGTACACAATTGTACACTGATGACATCACTGTTGATGACATCATCAGTGTTCTGAAACAATGTTTAACAGGAGTCCCACAGTGTGGATGGGAATACAAATGGGATATACAGTATATCTATATAATTTCTTTTGATAGCCCAAATGTAATCAGCTGTTCTTTGACCCATTATCAACATTTCCTAAAAATGTCATTAAAATCCGTTCATAACTTTTCAAGTCATTGTGTACAAACAAACACACAAACAAACAAACAAACAAACAAACAAACTGACCAACAAACTTCTGAAAACCGCTTTTGTTTTTGAAAGTAACCAACTCCCAGTGTGTTAAGAGTCAGTAAGATTATGAAATGTTTTTTTTATTCATAAAGTAAACAACAATAAAAGAAAAACAATAAGAACTTACAACACATTTGCTCTTATTGTGACTTATTTCTTCAAAACTCTTAATATCAGAAGTTCAGTTTGAGAAACTAGTAATAAAGTTTAATTTAATGTCTTTTTAATTATTGTGCTTTTCATTTAGTTTATTTATTATGAGTGTTCTAACAGTGGGACGATTCTTTATTTCCTGTGTTCCTGATGTGATATTCAGTATTATCTTCAATATAAACTGCTCTATGTTTACATGTGTTAATAATAGGAAAGACTGCATTATGAGGTGAAGTACTTTCCTTATGCAGAGATTTATAAACTGCATAGAACACATTTTTTAGGGCGTCGCCAAACGTAAATGTGGCTAAATGTAAACTATTTATTCATCTTTGTTGATACTAAAGCTCTCCCTTTGATCTCACTGTTGATTTCTGTTACATAGTGTCTATTAAAACCTGCCTGGAGGGTGTTAGCATGCTAATTAGCATTCAGTGTACATTTATGAGCCACTTTGTTTAATTAAAGCCTCAAAGAGTCACTGCACATCTGCTTCTTTTCCCTCCTCAGATCCTTCAACCATCAAACGTTCTCTCTACGTCGCTCACACATCGCGATCCCAGCGCTCACTTAGCGGATGTTTTTCCTCCAAAACAGGACAGTTGTAGTCATGTCGTCTAATTAACGCGTATTTATTTCCTCGTCGTTTTCCACGTGAAGTGTTTTTGACAGAAAATGTCATTTTGTAGTTCCATAAAGTGCAGATTGTTTCCAATAGTAAACATTTAGCAACAAACCACATTTAAAAAAAAAAAAAAAACCTGTGGGAATTTTGACCAGATTTACAGCAATATCTGTGAATTTTGTGATTTTTTTTTTTTTTTTTTAATGTTTCACATTTAAATCTAAATGTTACACATTTAAATCTAAATGTTACACATTTAAATGTTGCATATAACTAAATCTAAATGTTAAATCTATATCTAAATCTTACATTTAAATATTACATCAAAATCTAAATGTTAAATCTAAATGTTAAATGTTAAATCTAAATCTAAATGTTAAATACTAAATCTAAACCTAAATGTTACATTTAAATCACGATGTTAAATCTAAATCTAAATGTTACATTTAAATGCTACATCTAAATCTAAATGTTAAATCTAAATCTAAATGTTAAATCTAAATGTTAAATACTAAATGTTAAATGTTACATCTAAATGTAAAATTTAAATCTAAATATTAAATGTTAAATCTAAATGTTAAGTATTGAATCTAAATCTAAATGCTAAATGTTAAATTGAAATCTAAATGTTAAATTGAATTCTAAATTTTAAATCTTAAATCTAAATGTTCAATTGAAATCTAAATGTTAAACTGAAATGTTAAATGTTAAATGTTAAATTTAAATGTTAAATGTTAAATCTAAATGATACATTTAAAAATAAATGTTAAATCTAAATCGAAATACTAAATGTTAAATCGAAATCGAAATGTTAAATTTAATGTTAATGTTAAATGTTGCGGGTGAAACTAAATATTTAGCTAATATACAAATTCACCGGAGGTGCCAAAATAAAAGCTCATTCATGGAGTAACGTTACGGATGGTGGACTTGGTTCAGCTTGGAAACGTGGCAGTCTTTGATATTCAAGAGTTTTGTTCCATGTGCTCCATTATTATTTTTTTTTTTTTTAAACAAAAACAGGGTGCCCCATTTCAATTCCGGGGACCCCACATAGGGCCACGACCCCAAGGTTGAAAAACACTGATCTAGGCTCTTTTTTTCATTCTATTTAAATATATTTGTGTTTTTATTAATATTTATTTCCATTTTCTTTCTAAACTGCTGGTCCTGAGGCACTAATTAAATTGTACACGTCAAATGGAAAACGACAACAAAGACCTTGAGGCCTTGATCAACGCTGTAATGATCTCACCCTGGACGACTTTTTAATGTGATGATGACTCAGCTTCTATCATCACATCCAACAACGTAATATGTTATTCATGAGACGCAGAAAACACACTTTTAATGGTGCTCGTTTTAGTGTAAATTACTGCCGTGCATTAAGCATCGACCTCAGCGTGGTTGTTTTACAGAGTGTTAGCAGTTAGCACGTTAGCATTACATCCCTTTGGTTTAGATCTAACAACCTACATAGATCTACCTATATACTGTAGATCTACGGTACCTACCTAGACCTACCTACATACTGTAGATCCACCTACCTAGATCTAACTACATAGATCTACCAACCTACATAGATGTACTTACATAGATCTCCATACATAAATAAACTTACCAAGATCCACCTACATAAATCTACATATCTATTACCTGCCTGTATCTACTTACCTACCTAGATCTGCCTACATAGATATACCTACCAACCTAGATCTAGTTACATAGATATACCAACCGGTCTTGTTCTACCTACATAGATCTACATTACTACCTAGATCTACCTACATAGGTATACCTACCTACCTAGATCCAGTTAAATAGATCTACTAACCTGCCTAGATCTGCCTACATAGATCTACATACCTACCTATGTCTACCTACAAGGTATACCTACCTACATACTGTATATCTACCTACATAAATCAACATACCTACCTAGATTTACCCACATATATCTACATACCTACCTAGATATACCTACCTAGATCTACCTACTGTACCTAGGTATACCTACCTACCTAGATCTAGCTAAATAGATCTACCAACCTGCCTAGATCTACTTACATAGATCTACATACCTACCTAGATCTGCCTACATAGATAAACCTACAGTATACCTATCTACCTAGATCTGGTGACATAGATCTACCAAACTGCCTAGCTCTAGCTAGATAGATCTACATACCTACCTAGATCTGCTTATTTAGATCAAACATGTGATCTGTTTTTCTGTGGGAAAGCCATTTCATTTTGTTCACATCAGAACTACTCTTCATATTTCTGTTCCCATAGAGAGTTTATGGTGAAATCTGAGGTTTTAGTGCTTAGTTAAAGGTCATCCAGTTCCGTGCACTCACCAGGAAAGGAGAAGTGGGATTTGGAAGATTCAGATGAGTAGATTTACTGAGTCCCAGAAAGACCATTGACAACTAGACTAGTGTTGTGTTATTCATGAGTGTAAA
Source organism: Gouania willdenowi (assembly GCF_900634775.1). Lineage (NCBI taxonomy): Eukaryota > Metazoa > Chordata > Actinopteri > Blenniiformes > Gobiesocidae > Gouania > Gouania willdenowi. Next base: position 4,275,615 of record NC_041061.1, on the reverse strand, counting down.
TTACTGCCCTTCATTAAACATCTGGTCAGAAAAGCATCAACCTCAGTGTGTAGAGATGAATCCAAGCGTAAAGTCCCTAAATAATCTTAAAGGTGAACCCGACAACAACCAACAGAGCATCATTAAACCATCATAACGAAGTCGTTAGCGGCTATATTCATTAGCACTGATGAAGGTCCTCCTCCTCCATCTGCACATCTGTCCATACATCGGCGTTTGTTTACGGCACAATTCCGAACGCGACGGGGCGTGAAGAGTGGATGGAGCTACTTTATCTACTTTATCTAAATAAGTGAGGATGACAACATCTTTATTTTAATTGGTTTTTCTTCCAGTTATCAGGTTATTCCTCAGGCTTTTAATTTGAAACCCAATCATTTAACTCACTTCCAGAAGCTTCCCTTTCCTAATGTATGAGGCACAGATTACAATTAGAATTCAGTTTAAACCCAAAATCTAAAAATGTAACGCTTCGATTTATATTCTAAAGCAACTTCACTTTTTTTTTCTTTTTTTTTAGCCGCCAGCACCATCTAGTGGTTAAAAAAGTGGATTTCATGTCTCTGTGAATGCATGGAGGCTTCTTACGAGTGAAAGCGAGTAAACAAATGATAAACTGAAACTTTTCTGCTGTTTGACGCACAAATTAAAATTTGAATTCACTTCAAAATTAAACTCTAATCACAATTTTCGAACGTATTTCCCAGATTGGATGTTTTTACTTTTTAAATTTAAAATTAAACAGTTTGATCTACAGTCCAGAGCAACTTAACCTTTTTTTTTTATTTTTCAGCCACCAGGACCATCGAGTGGTAAAAAATGAATAAATGTGAATTTCAGTTCAAAATCAAACTCTAATCATTATATTTTACCACATTTGCCAGATTAGACGTTTCCACTTTCTTAATTTAAAATTAAATGCTTTTATTTATATTCCAGAGTGACTTAACTTTGTTTTTTGGGGGGGTTTTTTAGCCATCAGCACCATCTAGTGGTTGAATTTCAGTTCAAAATCAAATAATTTTTTTCTTCCCGTATTTCCCAGATTAGGCATTATACTCCAGAGCGACTTAACTTTTTTATTTTTCAGCCACCAGCACCATCTAGTGGTAAAAAAATAAATTAATGTCATTCTGAATGTATGGAGGCATCAAGTTGGAGTTTTAAAAAGCGAAAAAATTGAACGCAAACCAAGACAAATTCAAGCAGTTTAACATTCTAATCTGAAATGCAACAAGACAAAAACAGTGGAGGCAGCTACTTTATGTACTGGGATCTAAATGAGTGAGAGAAAAACAAAATCTTTATTTTAATTAGGGTCCAAAGTCTCAGAATGGGACAAAGGAACCTGTTGTTTTTGCTTTGATTTACTATTATGTTTTTATGCGACAAATCACTAATTTGGATCCCTGAACATGCCTTAAACCTCACAAAATGTGGCACACACCTCAGGCCTGGAGAAAAATTCTATAATTTGGCGCAATGGAAAAAAAAAAAAAAAATTGGTGAAAAAATGCTTAATAAATTAATACATAAGTACATTATGACCACGCCCAAAACCAAAAAGAAAGTCAACCATTTTGAGTCAAAGTTCAAAAATAGCGTTTGGCCCTGGAAACGGATTTGTGCAAACGAGTTGGTTTTTCTTCCCGTTATCTTTTTCCCCTGGCTTTTAACTTGAAACTCAAAGATTCAATTCATAGTAAGAATTCAGTTAAAAACCAAACGCTAATCATTATTTCTTACCACATTTTCAATTCAGAGTGTTGTCTGTAAAAATGCTGTAAATGACCAAACATTTTGCACAAACCTCCTCAGAATCACTATAATGTAATGATCCTTATCCCTCTCTGGCTCCAGCAGTGAACCATTCACACCCATTTCATCAGTTACTACACTGTCTGTTTACTTTCATTGTAAAATAAATAATGGCCACTATCGGCTTGTTTTTTCCGCTATGCTTGAGTCTACGCCGCCTCGTAGCGTAAAAAAAAACAGGAAGAGGAAGATTGTGCTTGAAACGTGAAGTGATTATAAAGAAAAAAACAATCACAGCTTTTGTCAGCATGACGAGAACAAGAGAAGAAGAAGAAGAAGAAGAAGAAGAAGCTGTCATGTTGGAGTGCAGAGAAGAGGCGACTCTGCATCTTTTCTGTTGTTATCAGTAATTATTGTGCGTTGACTGGCAGTTTGAGGGAGAAGGAGATCCAGCCTCTCACAGGCTCTTAGGAAACCTCAACAACATGAAGCCGACGCAGCGTGAGCCCATGAGATGAAAGATGTGCAGCTAAAAGTGTCAAAAAAGAAAGAAAAGAAACGGCATAATTTGAAGCCTGTGCGTCTCTGAGATTGAAAAACATCCACAGCCTGTGACGTCTGAGCAATAATCATCATCATCATCATCATTATCATCAGCTTCTTTTAAGACGCAGCGTTTTAATCCACTCAGGAAAACACTTATCACATCCCATCTCACTGACTCTGTCCCATTCTGTGTTCACACTCTACACTAGAAGCGCAATGAGCTCCACATCTGGGAAATAACTTAATCGCTGCCACAACAATGGGTGGATGAATCTAAATAGATGTTACATCTAGATAAGTAGATCTTGGTAGATAGGTTGATCTAGGTTGGTAGATCTATGTAGGTACATCTATATGAGTTATGTCTAAATATGTATGTATATCTATGTAGGTAAATCTAGTAGTTAAATCTATTTAGGGAGATCTAGGTAGGTTGTTAGATCTACGTAAATAGATCTATATAGGTTGGTAGATCTATGTAGGTAAATCTATATACTGTAGGTTGGTAGATCTATGTAGGTCGATCTAGGTAGATTCGTAGATCTAAATAGGTTGGTAGATCAAGGTAGGTTGGTAAATATATGTAAGTGGATATCTGTAGGTTGGTAAATCTATGTAGGTAGATCTAGGTAGGTTGGTAGCTCTGGGTAGGTAAGTAGATCTAAGTAGATACAGTATCTCTACCTACATAAATCTATGTAGTAGACATACGTACATGTAAACTTGTGGTAATAAAAGGTGATTAAATAATAATAATATATTTTTATCATTATCAATAAAAGGTGCTAAAATTGAGCATTGTGTCAGTTCATCATTTGTGTTTCTGTTCCAGGGGGTCCTGCTGACCGCTCTCTCTGCTTATGCCTCTCCATGTAGCTCATGGAAGGAGCTTCCTTCACGTCTCGCTTTCCACAAAGCTGCTGGAATGGAAGAGAGATCTGAGAACAGAGCCTTAACGCCAAATCTAAACTGCACGCTAATAAACAATTTAACTAAAGTGATCCTGTCTAAACTATGATGACACTCTGTCTGCTGAGGGAGGAAAACAGTCCCGTCGTATGTTTGTCTATTGCATTGGTTCTAGTTAAAGTCACACTAGTGGGTCTGATGCTGTTTCTGATTAAAGTGTCTGTTCCTGGTTTTAGATTCTTCTTCATCCTCTAAAGTCGTAAAGAGTGGTAAAGACTGCACAACCAACCAGGTCACAACATATCTTCCTCTCTAACTCTACTAAATCACAATCACTGACGTCACAGCAGTCATTGAGCGACGCCCACATGCCACTCGCTCTTCTTCTCTGGTGTTTAATAGCCAAGGCGACCTAGCCTTGTCACTACAATAGATCACTGCTCTCCCTCTTCTCTATCCATCTATCTATCTATCTATCTATCTATCTATCTATCTATCTATCTATCTATCTATCTATAGTATCTATCTATCTATAGTATCTATCTATCTATAGTATCTCTCTATCTCTCTATCTATCTATCTATCTATCTATCTATCTATCTATCTATCTATCTATCTATCTAGTGTATATCTACAGTATCTATCTATCTATCTATCTATCTATCTATCTATCTATCTATCTAGTATATATCTACAGTATCTATCTATCTATCTATCTATCTATCTATCTATCTATCTATCTATCTATCCATCCATCCATCCATCCATCCATCCATCCATCCATCCATCCATCCATCCATCCATCCATCCATCCATCGTATCTACCTATCGTATCTATTTCCTGCTCACTGAGATCTTAGAGCAGAGGTAAAGAGACGATGGAGAGGAAAAACTGACACAAATTTGACCAAAGAAGGATCGACGAGGATGGAAAATGCATCGTCTTTTACATCTGAAAGTCTGCTGTGTATTAGTCTAGATTAGTGGAAAAACTTTAACAATTCATTATTAAATGATATGTTGTTTCTGTTGTAATTTGTATTGTAAGCAGTTGTGTTGCATTAGCAGGACAACATATTTTATTATTAAATAGAAAAAAAAGAAATCAAGTTTTTTCATTTAACTTTTTTCTATTTCATTTGTCTCGTCACTAAACAGAGAAGTGAAAAAAACATTACATTTTAACTTTTTTTCTCAAAATGTCAACTTTAATCCTGAAATTAAAGAAAAATTCTTTATTCTCGAAATTTCAACTTTGATCTCGACATTTCAACTCTAATCTCGACATTTCAACTTCATTCTTGATTCGCTCAAAATTATTTTATTCATCTAAGTTGGCACTAGTCCACTTACTGTACGTACAATAGAGACCGTTTACAGTGGATAAAAAACAAAAATTCAACCTTTTTCTTTTTCTTTTAAAGCAAATAATCTTGGATTTATTGATCTAAGAGGCCTACACTATGTCTTTGTCTGATAATAAAATAAAATAAAAATCGCCCCCCTGACCTGTAGTTTGTAATCTACCATTTTTCAATAAAGTTGAGGCTTTGAGCAGTTTTAGCATCTAATAATATTGTTAAGGTTTCATTTATTCTGCTGATCGCTTTGATGTTTCCCTTGAAGTTTTCTTGACTTCCGTGTAATAATTCCAGCAAGATTCTCTTATTATTCTTTTTCTACTTTTTGAATAATTTATAAAAGACCAAAATAATCTTGCTGGCACTAATACGCGTAAGTCAAGGAAACATCAAAGCAATCAGCAGACACCTCAGACCAAGACTGGCATTTGTCAGTCAAGGAAACTTCAAAGGAAACATCAAAGCAATCAGCATGTGAAGAAGACTGGCATTTGTCAGTCAAGGAAACTTCAAAGGAAACATCAAAGCAATCAGCATGTGAAGAAGACTGGCAGTTGTCAGTTGAAACATGTCAGGAGATCAAAGGTGATTTCCTAAGGAACACTTGTCTATATAGATGAAACGTTAACGTAAAATTACATGAAATTAACGGGTACCTCAAGTGAATTTTAATCATAAGCCACCAGTTTGTTGGGGCACAGATTTTGTCACATCTACAAACAACTAGTCACCATCTCTCACCAACGTGCCAGTTTCTTTTCCTCTTGACAACTGAACCTTTCGTATTATATAAAATCTTTAACAGAGATTTCAATTAAAATTCACTACAGGAACTGTTAAAATACAATCCGTCTCTTTGCGGGTGAAGCTCCTTTGATGAAAGACGAAAAAACCCTCAGAGCCTCGACTACAAGAGAGACGTCTTTGCATCAAATCAATAAAGAAGAACAAATGGCCAGAAGATCAGCGGGCAGGAGAGTAAGAGGAGCCTCAGAGTGAGGAGTGTTTTTCAATTTGAATGTGAAGGCCTGGAGCTTTGCCCCCTGTCGTTAGCTTCTTATTAGCGTGTCATCATGTAGCGATAAGGCAGCATTTGACAGACATCCTGGGAGGAGGAATATTACTCAGTGGGTGTAAGTGCGTAGGTGCCCCACAAATCAACGTTGTTCTCTAACATTCTGTGTGGGATGTTTTGATTAAAATCAAACACTGTTTACCGTCGTAGCTCTAGATTCTGTGACTTCAGGAAACACAAATAGAGTCTTTAGCGATGAGTGACGTGTGACTTTTTTGCCTGATCGACTGTGAGACGACATAATTTAAGGTTGTTCACTCAGAGTGAGACGAGTGTGATGATGGGTCGTCACACTGAGTTGCGTTGTGTTTCACTGATGTGATGATTCCTCTGACAGCAGCTCTTAGCTACTCTTTAGCCTCCATGGCTTTATTTGTCCATGTCGTTAGTGAGTTAGACTAAAATGAAACATGTTTAATCACTGCACATTTCAACACCAGAAAATAAACACGTGTACGCAGTGGCTTAACTGACCTGATTTTAACCCCAGGTATGTTTTAGTGTTATAGCAGTTAGCACGTTAGCATTACATCCCTTTGATGTTAGCAATACAGGGCTGCCATACCGTTCATATTTACAGATGTGTTCCAAGACAGGACATATTTGATCTACCAACCTAACTAGATCTACTTACCTACCTAGATCTGCCTACATAGGTGGTCTACCTACATATATCTACCTACCTACCTAGATCTACCTACATAGATTTATCTACCTAAATAGATTTATCTACCTACCTAGATCTGCCTACATAGGTGGTCTACCTACATATATCTACCTACCTACCTAGATCTACCTACATAGATTTATCTACCTAAATAGATTTATCTACCTACCTAGATCTACCTACATAGGTGGTCTACCTACATATATCTACCTACCTACCTAGATCTACCTACATAGATTTATCTACCTACCTAGATCTACCTACATAGGTGGTCTACCTACATATATCTACCTACCTACCTAGATCTACCTATATAGATTTATCTACCTACCTAGATCGACCTACATAGGTGGTCTACCTACATATATCTACCTACCTACCGAGATCTATCTTTACAGATTTATCAACCTACCTAGATCTACATACATAGGTTGTCTACCTACATATATCTACCTACCTACCTAGATCTACCTACATAGATTTATCTACCTATATAGATTTATCTACCTACCTAGATCGACCTACATAGATGGTCTACCTACATATATCTACCTACCTACCTAGATCTATCTTTACAGATTTATCTACCTACCTAGATCTACATACATAGCTGGTCTACCTACATTTATCTACCTACCTACCTAGATCTACCTATATAGATTTACCTACCTACCTAAAACTACCTACATAGATCTACCAACCACCTATCTAGATTCACCTACCTAGATCTACCAACCTAGATCAAAGTCAGGAAAGCCATTTAAGCCCATCCCATGAATACACTTTAGATGGCCGCCCAAAAGCTGAATAATAAAAATGTGTTATTGGAGAAATGTTATTGGAGTCATTCACTTCAACTTTTAGCCTAAAAAAATACACAACATCCCTTTATATGTGGGTGTCACCATTTTGGAGATATCAGCCAATCAGTGTTCATAAATCATTTTAATCATGTCAGAATTACCCTAACTTTTTACTTTTTAATCTGACGTTTTAGTGCTTAGTTAAAGGTCAACCAGTTATGATGTTATTCCTAAGAAGAACAGGAATATTATGGAGGAGGGATTTTGTTGTTGAACCTACTGGAAACAGCTGGAAGACTCAAACCATCTGTGCTTATTACGGAGCTCTGAAAGGACATTCACGCAAAATTAGAAAAATAGAACAAAAAATCTTTAATGTTTGCCCCCAAAAACTCTGCTAAAGTGACTTCCCAACACATTTCTGGTGTTTTTGCTGAAAGTTACAGCAAAAAAATAGCGGATAGTAAGTTCATTTTGGGGTTTACATGGAAATTGGATGCCTCACAGAGTGAGATATCACATGGAATACTGGGAACAAACTAGAACAAAAATGGAGTCAGGCCAACCACTGTTCTCATTGTCTGGCAAAGAAACACAAGAAATCACAGTAAGAATGAAGTAAAAACACTTCCAGAATGCAATGCGCCAAACAATTCTGAAAATGTCAATAAGAGTTTGTTTACAGATCAAAGCAAACTTTAAACCATTTACATTGTGTTTTTAAGGAAATGATCTTTCATTTATGAGGCTGACACTAGGTCTTTATCTGACAAATCCAGCAGCTTTAGGTAATCTACAGATACTTAAGTAAACTTAGTTTGTAACCGTCTACCACTGATTGAAAGGGTCTTGGGAAATGTCCTTAGCTTGACTGTGTGAGGCATTAGAGTAATGATGTAGATGCAAATTGAAAACCTTTGGCCTGTGGCTGACAGCTGTCTGCACAGAGGAGTCGTATAAATGCATCGGTGACATTTCAACAAAACGTCTTCAACATTCCCCTCCTCGCGCACGTTGTCCAAGGTCAGCTCCACAGCGACTGAAAACCTGGCATTACAACGAGTGCATTAGCACCAAGGATAATCTAATGCAGAAGGGCAAACAAAGCACGGCGACTCATGGCAAGGGCTCGGCGTCCACTTGTAGCTGAGACCTGTCACGTGCAGCGTAGCATCAAGGACGCACTCGCCTAGAATCCTCCTGGCTGATTGAATGCACGGCAGCTTCTCACGGTTTCCCTCTTTCTCACCCAGTGTGGAGTATTTGCAGAGAGAGATTGCTTTGGACGAACTCAACAGGAGTGTGACTGAAAGGTCAGTGCTTGTGCTGAACCGATTAACCTTTGGTGATAAGTACGTTGGCACGGTGGAAAGTGTTAAACACGGCGGAGCAACATGAACGCCCCCAAAGAAGGCGTCGGTATCTGGGGTGAGTGTGTGTGTGAGATAATTAGTATAAGTGGAAGTGTGTTGGCACCAGTTCTATGTGTGACAGAGTCTTTACACTGGAGAGAAATGTAGGAAACATCCCAACGTACACCAACACACCAGCTGCCAAGAGTGTAGATGCAGTTTCTGTAAATCATCTGAGCTCATTGTAGCCTCAGGTTTATGACCCTCGACCAACGACAGGGACCTACAGAATTAATCCTCAATTTTTTTGGCTTCATTTGGTCAAAAAACCATAATCACCTTTGAGCATATTGTAATTGAAAGGGTTCTGAGAGGACACGCAACTTTGGCTCTTTCTCTTGGCTCTGTATTTGAGCTTTTAGAAATCTAGGAGCATGACACAAAAAAAACTAAACTCCCCAATAACACAAGATAAAGTCCCTACATCTTTCACTAGTCTCTATTGAGAAAATCGTTGCTAAGAGCTCCACAATTGTACGCGTTCACAAGAATACCGGTAAAGGACGATGAGTTTTGAAAAAAGTTTCACGATTCTACATACTGCAGCTTTAAGTATCTGATGACATGAAGAAGAAATGAGGGCAATCGGAAACATCAACTAAATGGAAACGTTTCGCAAACCTTGCAGTAACATAGTAACTTTTTCTCAAATTATTCCATGAAATTTCCCCAAATTCACAAAATCAGGGTGAAGGTCCTGCAGGGAATGATATACTTGCATACTTTATCATTTATAGATCATTGATATGTAGAAGTGCATACCATTAATGTTGAATTTGCTGTTTTTCCCCTCAAACACTCTGTGGCCCACTTAAGGTCAAACTGGTCTGTATTTGTCTCTTGAACTAAAATAAGTTTGACACCCCTGCCATAGAGTATACTGTACATCTGGGTATTTCTCACATACTCAATCTTTTTACATCTAATTTGAACGCACTACATACTCATTCTGATGTCAAACTTAGTATTGGTATGTTAGTGTGACAATTCAAACACGGCCTCAGTGTCAATTTTGGAAACAATAGAATGTTACGGGGACGTCTCCAAGGTAACTGCTGGAAAATAAGTTTGGCACTTTTCCTTCCATGGCTGATTTTTAATCGTCACAATCAAGATCCTCGTGTGCTCCACTTGACATAAAGACTGGGATGAAAATATACATGTGCCAACATCGAGTAGCACTGTTTGTATCCATGGTTTGGTTCCGACTTTAAGGCTCGCAAGCTAGCTTCCATTGCGCTGATAAAATGGACAAAGTTGAGTTCAGGAACTTGTACTGTGAGGTATTTACTGCTAAGAATCAAGAGGGGAGTTAAAGGTAAAGCAGGGAACAAACACACTTCCTGTTGTGGTGATGCAAACGTAAGAAGGAGAGCGAGGGAGCGGGACGGACACGGAGAAGAGGCAAGGAACCAACTGCAAGATAGACTAATTAACTGAAGAGACATGACCTTTCTCTGTTCCTCACTGTGAGAGTGTGTGTTTGTGTCTAACGAGTACAAGTCATCAAAGCCAGATGGACAAAGGACACCATGTCTCATCACCACATGAAGATACCATTTTGACAAGTTGTGAAGATGTCTCACCTTAAAAATAGCTAGAAAACCAACAAAACAGCAAAAACAAAACCTGTTTGTGTGTCCTATCTTTTATATTTGTGCTTTTCAAAAAGCAATTCAAGGTGTTGAAGTTCTCACCTGGTGTCACACAGGTGAGAAAAGTCAGTAATGTTGTCTTGTGTGTTTTTGGAGTCGTTTGAAAGACCAAAAAGAGTCTAATTTCACACAAATTTTTATTGATTTTATTATTTCAGTTTCCCAGTCCAACGCTGCTGAGGAGAATAGTCTCCACCAACACCAGAAAGAGCCTCTCAGAACTTACTAAAAATTGCAACAAGTGTAGTGTTTCAAATGTCACACTAACGTTTACTACTCATACTAAATTTGATGACAAAATGAATATGTAGATAGTATGAAAAGATCGAGTACATGAGAAATACCTGGATGCATGGTGGGCACACTAGTCATACTCAACCGCCCCATGATGCATTGCTAGTGGAATAATATGATGGTCCTTTCAAAACAAAAGCATCTCTTCTCGTCTTCCATTGGTTTGTAAACACTTTAGTAAATAAGGCTTTTGTTTTGAAGTTAGTAGCACAATGAAGGGTTTCCGATAATCTCAGAAATGTGGGCAGTAAAGGTGTTTACATGAGTTTTATGGATGAAATGAGCACATGTTGATATTCTACTTGGTCACTTTCTCACTCAAAATGTTCTCAGAACTTTCAAAGGTGGAGAATCAACAGATATTTAGCCTCAGTGTGATTCAGGTTTTTGTCCTTGTAGGTTCCAAATGCATCTTGGGAAACTTGGAATTATACTAGGGTGTAAGAAAAAATTGATTCGGCAATACAAAAAAACACTTTTCATTGTGCTGACATGCATAGCACGTAAACGTCAGTCACTAGGTGTCAGTGAACCACATCAGACCTTGTTTAACTACCTCAATTACACACAAAACAACAACACATTACAAAAAACTCCAAAGACACACAAACTGTTAACAAAATTACACAAAATGACATGAAATTACAGAACACAACAACAAAAACGCAGAAAATGACAGACAAATACACAAAATTACAACAAGAACACAAAATATCACAAAAATACACATAATGACGCCAAGAAAATGACTAAAAACGGACAAAACATGAGTCATTTTGTGTATTTTTGGTGTGTTTTTGTGTACATGCTGCCAATTTGTGTGTTTTGGGAGTTATTTTGTGTATTATGCTGGTCTTCATTTCCAACTTCTTGATTTTACAAGTTTGGGGGATTTGCTTTAGGGGCCACAAAAAAATAGACTGAGGGCCACATGTGGCCCACGGGCTGCCAGTTGCCCATGTCTGACTTAGGGTTATCCTAAAGTCTTTTATGTTTGTAACAAACCACTCCTGCTCACAAAAGAGCTGAAATGTAGCCTCATTATCCTAAAAGTTAGCATCAAAAAGAAGCATCAAAGGACGACCGAGCATTAGGTGGAGTTTTAGACGTGATTGGGTTAATATCAGGGAAGAAAAACAAAGTGAAGCTTCACCGCTGAAACACCAAAGACAGTCGCGTTAGCTAGCACGGGTTGTGAGCGCTGAGCTAATTAGCAAAGTAAGTGGAAAGCAATTTGTAACTTTCCATAAAGTGGAAAAGAGCAAAAGTGAGAAGGAAATGGAGAGTGTGGGACAATCCAACGTTGAGTTGAATGTTGGAGGCTGATAATTAGCTAGGGGTGTGTGTGTGTGTGTGTGTGTGTCTCTCATGTGGGCGTTTAGCTTTTTGGAGACAGATGGTGCCGAATGCTGGTGTTCAGTGAGAGAACGCAGCAGTGAGAAGGCCACGGTGGGATAACGCGGAGGTGTGGATAAAAAAACTGAATCTGAGGAGCTTTTTAAGTGTGTTTTTTTCTGAGCTGGACTCACCCACTGGATGTTGGTGCTGAAGCTGGATCATCAGATGATCAATGACTGCTTCTTTTCACTCTGAAAACGTGAACAAACGTCAGCATTAGGCAAACAAAGAGAAATCCATCGATGTTGTTTTTTTGTCTTTTCGGTCCTTGTTTCTCATCTTCTTTCTTCATTATTCTTTCACTGTTAATATCACAACACAAAGAACCTTCACACAAGGTCCAACTCACAAATCGACGGCATGCGAAACTTACAGCGTGTCAGGAAATAAAGGACAAGTATAGATTTACGCTATCATCATGACATATTTTCTTAATATAGTGAAGAAAACTGCATATTTTACAGATAATGACAGTGTAGATTATAAGCGTACATCTAAACTTGAGGAAGTGAAACAAAGATAGAACATCCAATCTATTGATTTTATTATCTGCCAAAGTGGAAGTGGGATATACTGTAGGTGAGTAGCTAAACAGTTAGCTGCCTCCATCGCGTCCTTCACCTGGTCCGTTCCTTCGGGTGTCCGGGCGACATGCGCAGCTTTAACTTTTGTTTCGCGAGCAGCGGTCGTGTTCCTGTCATTTAGTTATTATGAAAAATAATCAATGCTTTAACATTTATAAATCGTGATCAAATCGTCACGTGTCGATGAGCTGTATTAAATCCACTCCGTCCTATTCCTGTAAATCTTCTGCTTTTGTGGAGATTACGATGATCCAATCATAAATATGATCAATATTTTTAAGTGAAATACGATCCACTGCCGCCCTGTCCAGGGTGTAGCCCCGCCCCCCAGAGCCTGAAGAAAGCTGGAGATAGGCACCAGCAGACCCCCGCCACCCTGAAAAGGAGCAAGAAGGTCGGAAAATAGATATGATCCGTCTTAAACACGGCATATTTTATTTTGAAAATAAATCGGACATTTTATTCAGTGTCTGTACACTACTTCCTGTCCTGCACAAGCTTATTTTTGCTGAATTTATGCGTTGTAGAAGGTCTGTGTATCTGTTGTGGAGGGTTCTGGACTGAAACACACGGACCACATAAGCATCCAGTGAAAATTGGGTTTAAGTATCAAAATCAAATTATTATTACACTGTTTACACATTTAAGTTTTGTTTCGGTTTCATTGTTTTTCTCTAATAAACTGATTAAAATTGTACCAAACATGTTTAAAACAGTTAAAGGAGTTACTATTGTCAATAATTTCACATTTATAAGCAGAAGCAAGCACGCGTTGAGATCACGTGGGAATTAGCGCGAGATTTGACTCCTAGCTGTTTGTTAGCCTTGCTAAAGCTGTCATTAGACCAGGGGTTCACAAAGTTGGGGTCAGGACCCCATCTGGCGACCCCAATGGGATGGGATACTTTGAACAAACTAAAAGATCATTTCTGAACAATTTGAGCCAATTTTTGCTTATTTTTACCCTCTTCCATATTTTAACCTTTTTTTTTTTTTTTTATCACTTTTTCATTCCATATTTCTGTTCTTTTTAATGTATTTTTGCTACATTACTCCCATTTCTGCCAATTTTCCATCCAATTTCAATGGCTTTTCTGCACATTTTTTCCACTTTCAAGACAATTTCAGCACATATAAACCATTTCCACCACTTTTCCACCTAATATCACAGATGTTGACACATTATTCCACTTTTAATCTGTGCTCTTTTTGGCCACTCTAATTTGCAACTTTTAACCAATTCCTGTGGTTTTTAAAATCCCATTTCACCACCTTTTCCACCATGTATCGTCACTTTTAACCCTGTTTCTTTCTGAATAAAATAAGTATTTACATCTTTAAGATGACTATATACTATGCTGCAAATAATAATTAACCTCCTGGATAACAGTGGATATTATTCAGATGAATAAATAAATGTGGTTATCACAGATTCATAGAACGATAGACTTTATGGATGGACCATCAAAAATCTCTCCCCTTTATTCCCCCTTATGGATGGTCCTGTCTCCACATCAAGGGCTGAAGGACCAACTGGAAGGTCAACGCCCCAGTGTTCCATGGTAGTGGGAGAAGTGGTGGCTTCGACAGATTCCAGGAACAACAACACGTGGAGCCTCAGTCCAGTAGCGTTCTACTCAGAGACTTAGAAACTTCTGCTTGAGGAGCCTTGAGGATCTACAGCGTCCAAAGCCCACTTTTAATTGGCACTCAACCCGAGCCCAGCAGACATTTCCTACCAGGTCATTAGCCCCACCCCCTCCTCACTCACTCTCCCTTAGTCGTCCCCCCCCCCAGCTCGTATCTCTGAGTTGTCTAACACGTTTATTATTCCTCCATTAAAATGCTGAATGACCCCAGTAATTACCTCCAAAAAAATAACACAACCAGAACACGCAATAAAGCCTCAGATACACGTTAGATACGTGTGTGTGTGTGTGTGTGCGTGCATGTGCGTGTGGCAGAGGGAGATAAGAGCAGAGGAGACGAGTGCACAGATTGAGGCGTTTGTTAAACACGCAGCTCCGTGATTGTATCTGTGATGGTTGTAAAGCAACAGTGTGTGTGTGTGTGTGTGCGTGTGTGTGCGCGTGTGTGTGTGTGTTTACAGCAACGTGGTCTGAAAAATGCAATATCTCGTGGTTCTCCATTTTAATGTGTCGTCCTTAGAACAAATAAATCAATGTTTAGAGCACGAGTGAAGATAACAGTAGAAAAAAACCAACATATTCAGTATTATGAATATACATCAATACATTGCAAAGAGTAAATACAACTGTTACATCAAAAATATCCATTATGACAAATTGCATGTTACGACAAAAACATTATTGTGACAAGAAAAACGTCTGCTATGACAAAAAAACCAAAAAAAAACCTGTTACGACAAGTTGTAGGTTCAGATAAAAAAAAACATGGAAAAAAAAAAAAAAAAAATGGCTGTTATGGCAAAAATTTCCAATATGAATGACGAAAATGTACTCTATGACAAAAAGGTCCAATTTGACGAAAAAGTCTATAATGACAAAATGTGCAATATGACATAAATGTTTGATACAACAATAATGTCAGATACTTTTGTAATGACTTAAATGTCCGATATGACAAAACATCCAATTTGACAACAAATATTTAACACGACAAAAAAAAAACGTCTGACACGACTAAAATGTCTGATACGGCAAAAATGTCATACGACAAATACCTACAATATGACAAAAACATTTCACAGGACAAAAACCTCCAACTTCCCAAAAATATCCGATACGACAAAAACTTGCAATACGACAAAAATGTCAGATACGATAAAAATGCCTGATATGACAAAAATATCCGTCATGACAAAAATATCCGTTACGACAAAAACTTGCAATACGACAAAAATGTCTGATATGACAAAAATATTCGTTACGACAAAAATATTCGTTACGACAAAAACTTGCAATACGACAAAAATGTCAGATACGACAAAAATGCCTGATATGACAAAAATATTCGTTACGACAAAAATATCTCATATGACAAAAACATCCGTTACGACAAAAACTTGCAATACGACAAAAATGTCCGATAGGACAAAAATGCCTGATATGACAAAAATATCCGTCATGACAAAAATATCCGTTACGACAAAAACTTGCAATACGACAAAAATGTCTGATATGACAAAAATATTCGTTACGACAAAAATATTCGTTACGACAAAAACTTGCAATACGACAAAAATGTCAGATACGACAAAAATGTCTGATATGACAAAAATATTCGTTACGACAAAAACTTGCAATACGACAAAAATGTCAGATACGACAAAAATGTTTGATATGACAAAAACATCTGTAATGAAAACCATGTCCAATACAAAAAAAAAACCTCCACATCACACAGCAAAAACGTTTGATGACAAAAATGGTTTGATACGACATAAACTTCTAATACAAAAAAAACATACCATACGGTACGACAAAATCGTCCCATGCGATAAAAATGTACCATACAGCAAAAAAGTCAGTTCCTACCAAATGACTCTTACAACATATATTCTGTTAAATCATAAAAGTATAAGAAAAAAAACAGGTTGTCATGACATAAACTTCCATTAAGCAAACTGCTTCTCTCGTCTCCTTTTTCGCCAAGTACAAAAAAAAAAAAAAAAAAAAATGTAAAAAAAAAAAGTGAATGTAACTTTGTCGGAAATAAACTGAATAAATAAATAAATAAACAAATAAATAAATAAAATGATGTCACAAAAAAAAAAAACAAATACGGTAAATGTCTGACTCTCTTCTTTTCTTAGATATTTGTTGTAGATTTCTTCCTCAGTTGAAAGTTACATTATATGAACCCAGTGTGACATCATCCATCATACATTCCTTGTTTTTTTCATATTTTTTACATCAATCCTCTGACTTGAGAAGTCGATATCTCTTTCAAATCCTCCCGGTTCCATCCTAAATCTTTCAGTCTTTCTTCTTGTTGCCTTTTGCTCACATTTAAGCTCCTTAAATCTTTCTCATCGTCAGATCTCACCGTGAACATTTTCATCTAATTGTTCCAGAGAGTTTCTGCATCTTCTTCTTTCCCCATAAAAAAACCCAATAAGAAGCTTGACGACATGAGGAAAACCTCGTTTTCTACGGCGAAGCGTCTCTTCTGCGGTTTATTGCTTCATCGCTGCAGTTTTCACTCCTAAATCTGGTTTATTATCCAGCAAATAAAACCAAATAAACTGAGATATTCTGTATATCCGCTTTGATGGATAGTTTCTGCTTTGAATTTACCCAACACTCATTTTCTATGGGACGCTGACTGTAAACTAAAATAAACAGCAACTTTTTGCAACATTTAGCAACAAAACACGTTAAAAAAACGTAGGCCCATGTGACTTTTTCTCATGTTACTTTTGACCACATTTACAGCAATATTTGTGAAATTTGTGATATTTTTTTTCTAGTAAAAATATGTCAAAAAATCTAAATGTTACATTTCAATATGATTCAATCTAAATCTAAATGCTACTTGTTAAATTATAACACCACTCCGAGGATAGCGCTAATTTGCAGCAAGGAGCTTTTATTTTGGTTCTTCCGGTGAAATTGCATATTAGCTAAATAGTTTTACCCATGACATTTAGATTTAGATTTAACATTTAGATTTAGATTAACATTTAGATTTAAATTTAACATTTAGATTTAGATTTAACATTTAGATTTAGATTAACATTTAGATTTAAATTTAACATTTAGATTTAGATTTAACATTTAGATTTAGATTAACATTTAGATTTAAATTTAACATTTAGATTTAGATTTAACATTTAGATTTAGATTAACATTTAGATTAGGTCCGGGTGCCCTTGGCTGGGGGCTGCTATACCACACCAGGTGTGTGCTGTTGGTGTGCCGCCTTCTCGTAGTGGAGGCCGTTGGTCGGTCGGTCGGTCGGTCGTGCGCCAGTGGGGGTGTTGCCCCTTGGCTTGTGCTGTCCGGTGGGCGGCGGGGCCTGGGCTGCTGTCCTTGCACTATCTGGGGCTTTGCGGTCCTGCTGGATGGCAGCTGGTTTGTGGGCTGGGGTGGGGGGGCTCTATCCGGGGGCTCGCCTTTGGGGGTTGCCGGTTTTGGCGGTGCCCTGTGGGGCGGGGGTTTGCGGCCCTGCCTCCTAGGGGCTGTGCGTGCCGCATACCGGTAAGATGGTCTGGGTGGGACCCTAAGGGGGGGCCTGACTTTTACAATGATTCCTCCTCTGCTGAGATCTCAAGCAGGGGCTCTCTGGGCCCTCCCCTCGGGGGTTGGGTGCTAGAGGGTGGGGGTGGGTGGACGGGTGTGCGTACGCGAGGGGCCTTGGGGTTGAGGGTTGGGGGCTGGGGTCGGTGGCGGGGTGCGCTGGGTCCTGGGCTCATTGGGGCTTTCTCGGGTGTGTACGTGGGGGGCTGTGGCTGCCTCTCGGCCTGGGCTCTCCGGGGCGTCTGGGGGGCTGCTCAGTCGTGGGGAGGTGGCCCAGGGCTCCTTGGCCCCCACTCTATCTGCTGACCTGGCTGCATTCTTGGGCCCGGGGCGGCGCTTGGGTTTGCAGTAGTGGTTCTTGCACATACATTGGTCTACGATGCACTGGCGTGACTTGGGATGTAGGATAAAACTCGTACTGGGCTTAACCTTAGACACGTTGATCCTAAATACCAGTTTTAGGTAATACCACTCACTCCTTCCCTCTGCCCACAGCCACCACCATTATACCTAAGCTTCACACTAACCACCAGAATCTAACTTTTAGATTTAGATTTAATATTTAACATTTAGATTTAACATTGACATATGTTTATGAAAAAAGTAAATGTCACACATTTCACAAATATTGCTGTAAATCTGGTCAAAAGTTAAAAAAAATAAAATAAAATTTTACATTTTTTAAATGTGGTTTGTAGCAGTTTATTTTAGCATGCTTTACAATGGGCGCCCCATATGTTTGCATCACCTTCTCTTTATTTTACCTCATGTGGTTCTTGAGGCCACCACGTTTCAATCTGTTTTCCATATTAATATAACGTCTCTGAAAAGAGAGACACAAAAAAAAGCACAAGATTCCAGATAATATAAATGCAGATATTTGTGCGCATTGGTATGAAATATGTGCATCTATTTGTGTGCTCTCCAACATCTTCATATCTTCGCTCTCTTACAGGAGGAAATGTTTGAATCCAGCAGATTACCGATAAGGAAAATTACACTGTCACAATTTATCAATGCTGAAGTAAGTCGTGTATGCGTGCGTTTGGAGGCGGAGGCTTTTCCGGCTCTGGCATATGTCTTGTGTGTTGTCAGTGTGTGTGTGTGTGTGTACTATAGTCAGTGTGTGTTTTAATCCTTCCTCCGGGAAGACCCCACGCACCGTCTGTGTGTGTGAATCAGTATTCAAAGGATGAAGTAGAGGGAGGAGATAGAGAACAATGCTAAAGGAGAAGCTAAAAGTCAAAGGTGGGGGATGTGAAGAGTCTAGTAGATGTAGAGGTTTTTATACCCGTCTATTGCAGCAAAATATCACAATAAAATACAACCAAAATGTTCTTTAGGGCAAAATATGTCCATTATGACAAAAATATCAGTTAAACCGTCTGTTACAAAGAAAAATAGCAGTTACTGTAAGTCTCAAAATGTCTGTACAGACAAAAATGTCCATTATGAGACAAAAACCATTAAATCAAAAAACCAGAAAATCTTTGTTAACAAAATAATATTCTGTAAAGACAAAAAGGCCCGTTCAGAAATTTAGGCTTTGAAAACAAACTGTGCTGTGGTAGAGAGAAGCAGAGGAGTTAGAAAAGGTGAGCAAACATGAACGATGGAGGAAGAGAGTGAAGGTGTTCTTTCTCCAACCTGTTTGTTTCTCATTAGGCTTTTCAAATTAAATGAAGGAGACAGAACGGAAAACAGGCTGAGGGAGAAAAATGTGCTTCTACTGCACAAAAAAATGTCCCTGACAGGCAAACGATATGACGTGTGTCATAAATACAACGGTGCAGCAGGCATATCAATGACACTCTGTGTGTGTGTGTGTGTGTGACTGAGAAATATCTGCCTCTCACAGAGAGACGCAGTGCAGTGAACACAAGAGTATCGTGAAAGCATCTCGTATGAAACGTGCAGCAAAGACACTTAAAGAAACCACGGCAATGCAAGGCTCGTAAAATTCCGTCCTTATCAAATTCGGGAAGTCGTACAAGATATAAAAATATGTTAAGGTTTCATTTGTTCAGACCACATTCTTTTCAAGGAAACTTACTTTGATCTCCTGACATCAGGAGATCAAAGTGAATTTCCTGGAATAATCCTTTTCTGAATAAATGAAACCTTAATATATTATTCAAAAAGAAGTAAAAATTAAAATGCAGAAATTGACCCACGGAAGTCAAGGACACATCAAAGGGATTGGCAGACGCCTCTGAAGAAGGCTGGCAGTTGACAGTCGAAACATGTCAGGAGATCAAAGTACATTTCTTGGAAAAACACTTTCTGAATAAATGAAACCTTAACATATAATTCAAAAAGAAAGAAGACAAAATGAACTTGGTGGAATTAACCCGTGGAGGTCAAGGAAACATCAAAGCCATGTCAGGACATCAAAGTGGATTTTCTGAAAAAATGAAAAAATGAAACCTTAACATATTATTCAAAAAGAAAAAAGACAAAATTAACTAATTGGAATTAAGATATAAACATATATGCATGGCATAAACACTTATTAATCCACATAGGAACCAAAACAACACCTGAAAACATCTTGTTTTAGCAAATTTATTTCTAACTATATGATGGCTTTCATAAGCTCTGACTGTACTTTCTATTGTTTTCCATGGACAGTGTTTTAAGAAAATCTTCCTTTTATTTTGACACTGTAAAGTTATTTATGTACTGCTGCCAAGGCACACTTGTAAAAGACATTAATAATCTCACTGTGGTTCTCCTGACTAAATAAAGGCTAAAAAACAATCATAGACGAGCCTTCGATCCTTCTCTTGTTTTGCTGATACATCACTCTGAGGCAAAAGTTAATCCAAAAGCTAAAAGATCCAAAAAGTCACAATAATTTCCCAAAGGAACAAACAGCTCAGACCGTCTCCGACTTCTTCTTGGAGCCTAAAGACTTGACGCTAACTTTTACACTTTCTATACTGTCCGATCGATGGACGCTCTTGGCTAAAAGTAGACGGATCGGAGGGCAAGGCGAGAGGTGAGAAGAAGGATAATGTTACATGCACTTTAACACATCAAATTACAAAACACAGCCGGGAGGTTGAGATGTAATTTCCCAACAGATCCGGGATCATTGGAAGTTGTAGAGACGTGTTAAAGGTCAGGCGCCAACTAGTCTGATTTTTTGTGTAAAACAAGAAGCGGAAACACACAAGAAAGACGAAAAACGTCACAATCAGTTCACACCATGCATCAGAATGAGGGAGGAAGGGGATTTAAGTTACTGGTTCAGGGGGCGACGCTCCCAGAATGGATGGCCGTATTGGTTCTGACGCATTGTTGTAAGTGTAGCCACGATCAAATGGATTTGATTTATTGTTGAGGAAGTTTGCTGGTGAAAAATAAACGTCAGTAGAATCCATGTACCCTTCGTTCTTTGGGTATTTAGTTTCAAAACCAAATTAAAAAATAGAAAAAACTGATATTTTTTTTTGTGTTTTGTTTTATTAATTTAAATCCAGAAACAGGAAAACAGAAAAAACCAAACAAGCAGCGTTTTTCTGTTTTAAAATTAAATCTGGTTCTGTTTGTGTGACATTTAAATGTTTATGGGGAAACTAGGATGAGAGCTTCATGTTCTAATCTCACCACACAGAACGACCGACAGACGGACTTTTACTCTGCAGCGTTTGATAAAAAATGATCTTGTAGCATGGCAGAGGCAAATATGTGTGTCGATGACGTTTCGTTAATGAGTTATTGATGCTGGAAGTCTGAATCTGTGAATATCTGCCAACTTTACCGAACATAAGTCACATTACTGATGAACTGGTGAATTGAAATGTTATTAATACATAAATAAATCAAAACCAAAAAATGGATATTATGTAAAACACGCACATGATATATGGAACCAGAGGTGGTGTAATTAATCTATTGGTGCTCCTCGTTTCTTGTGATCAACTTCTGTGTGTGTTGACGGCTGCTGTTAGTTGTATTTATAACGTGCAAAATAAACATTTTACTGCCCTCAAACAAGCTGTAATTGTTTTTACAAAGTGTCAAATGGTAAAAGTTCTAACATTAATTGTTCCTCACACCAGCCTCACAGTCGATAGTCAGTAACCAGTTTATTTGGATACTATTTGGACCGTAACGCCGCGAAACAAAACATAAACGTGAGCAGCTTTTTATGAGCATCCACAGACTGAATGAAAACAGGAACAGGAAACTGCTGAAATATATTTTAAACAGTTCTATTGTGTGTGAAGACCTGGTCCAGGACCTGGGGAGGGAAACCATGTGGAGTGGACTTCAGCTGGCGCTCTAATTTCCTCATCACACAAACAGAACATGTTTAAAAAAAAAAAAAAAAACAGAAAAAAGCAGCTTATCTGGTTTTTAGTTTTTCTGTTTTGGTTTTAAATCAGTAAAACAAAATAACCACACTGTTTGAACGAAGGGTACACGGATTCAGTAGTTAATGTCCGAAATGAAGTTGGGGGAAAAAAGAGCGATGTTGGCGGCGTGAACTAGTCCACGGCTGTGGTTGAGAACATGTGGCTCAGATAACTTCTTGCGATGCTGGAGCGTGGTATAACATCAATATCAGTACTCACTAATAGCAAGTACACAAATCCTCAGTCAATATGGCATATTTGGTGTAGTTACAGAAAATGGGTAAAAATAAGCAAAATTGGGCTCAAGTGGTTCAATAAATATTCTTAGTATCTTGAAGGCATCTGGCGACCCCAAATGGGGTGCTGACCAAGGTTAAGAATGCTTGCATTAAACAAAACTACCTTACGACTGACTCAAGAAACTGGAACGCAGACACGAGTGCAAGTTGAAGACAATCCTGCTCTCACTCACTCAGTGTTCACAGACTCCTTAAGTAGTACAGGGAGGCCATCAGGGACTCGGCACATACACGCTAACAACAAACCTGACATGATTCAAGCATAAAACACATCTGGTCTAGAACCGAACAAGACCTAACACAAAACCAAAACCAAATGCCCTAAAGGGACTTGAACTCAGCACATAAATGAAAAGACTGACCCTACACAAAATGCCTCAGAGTCAACAAAAAAACACCCTTATGTGACTTGTACTCAATAGTAGACAATTATCAGGTAATTCCTCATTTTAACGTACAGACCTTTAGTGTCCTTTTATTTCAGAAATCGCTGACTTATGAACTTGTGTGTCTGTGTGTGGTGGGCAGGGTTTGTACTGGGTGGGTGTGTTTTAAACTATGTAAAAGCACTTTGAGCTGCATTTCTTTGTATAAAAAGCACTTTTTTTTTTATAAATAAACATTGATTGATTGATTGAAAGATATTTTTACCCTTTTTCCTTGATTTTAGGAACTAAGGGGTCTAGTCTCCCGTCTGGACTTAAGCGTTTTTTTGCGCACCTGCAGTTACACGTAGGGATGTCCCGATACAACTTTTTCATTTCCGATATAATACCGATATTGCAGCCTTGCGTATTGGCCGATACTAGAAGGTATGAGAAAAACTGACCCATTTATATTTAACCAATTGGTTACATAAATTTCAGCTATCGATGTCAGATCAGGACACCCCTAGATACGCGCTTCTCTCCTACGCGTATTCTCCGGTCCAGGCGCCTGACACGCCCACCGTGTGTAAGTGTGTGAATGAAGGCGGGTTGAAGGAAAGGAGGCGGTGATGTCATTTTTTTGGGCTGTTTAGAAATCATGGAACCTGGAGTTTTCCCATAAAATGTCATTGAATCTCGGGAAAATGATGAAGTTCACTTTTAATTTGAAACGCCTTCATTGATAAACAATGCAACAGGTTGATTTGATCAGATCATTGATCAGATTATTGCAGTGTGACTGAGGATCGGCCGCATTCTTCTGTCTGAGTCACAGTTAAAATCTCTCTCCTTGATCGTCATCATCATCATCATCATCATCGCTGTAAAGCGTGATCGAGTTAGATGCATAAAGTAATTTCTAGAGAATTTTTTTTGGCTGTTTTTCTTTGAAAACAAGCCAGTTTATCTATTGATTTAAACCTGGCAAGGAAACAAACCTTTAGGAAGAAATATCCAGAGGATGCAAAAGGAAAGAACGATTCCTGCAACACTGATAGAATACAAACACAACTCCTTTTGCAATTCATGAGCTTTTGTACATTTACAAAGGGTGTCAATCCCATTGTGCTCACTCCTGATGTTTCCTTGACAAAGGAGATTTACCACAAAAATAATAAAAAATCAAGATCCACAAAGAAGTTGAAGTGACAGTGGGATGGACTTAACTCAACAAGTTTGAGGCAATTTACCTTTTGTTTCAAACAAGATTTCTTCAGCATGCCTACGTCAAAAAAAAACAAACAAAAAAAAAAAAACAAGTGGGATTCATTCTGGAAACATGTTTTTTTTACTGCATGGGTTTTGATTTTTAGAGCAAAAAACAGTTGGAAAAAAAGGTAGGCAGCATAAAACGTATCAAAGAAGTGCTACAGGCAGTTAAAGACCTTGATATGAACACATCAGGTATTCAACGTGTTCAGCATGAAACTAATCTTCCTCTGCAGGAACATAAAAGTTTAACATATTTTATCAGTAAAAAGGTTTTAAAGCAAAGAAATGAGGTCAGAGAAACATTGTGTGTAGCTGGAAGGTCAGACGTGTTGGCTGAAAATCTGGGAAAAAAAACATTTCCCCTTCAGCGATTTGTTTGCCTTTATCATTGGAGCATCTTGTATCATTATTATGGAAACCACAACAAACTCAATAGGTCAACGATCACACATCTTTTACCACTGGCAAGAGTCTGTTGTGTTTTTAGTTCTTTTTTGAGTCCATGAGGAAATCTCTTGACAGGAAAAGGGTTTAGTCTTGTCTCTATCAATAGCTTGGCATGTAAAAATCCTAACAGCTAAAGCTAATATTTAGCGATAGAATCAAGTCTGTTCCTCACATATTTAAATGGTGTTATTAATTACTGAATCTTTGTACTGAATCATGACTCACAGATTCTTGGTCTCATTACCTACTTCCTATTAGTCAGGACTCAAACTACCAGGGTTCCGGACTCCCCGCATGCAAAACTGAATAATCGGACGCAATGAGGACTCAAATGACCAGTAGAGGCGCTGGTTCAGAGTGGAAACACAGAATTCACTTCCAGAAACAAAAATGGAAATTGTTGATATTTTTTTAAAATTGAAAAAATAAAATGAACCAGAAATTGCAGTAGGACACAGAAGAATACTCACATGCATGATTTGGGACATTGCGCAATTTTTCATCGTAAACAAGTGGTCAAAAAGACGGAAATGGAATCAAGGAAATTTCTAGATCAGGTAATAGAAACAGCGAGGACTATTATCATGGACTCAACATACCCAGGTTTCCAGGCTCCCCACATGCAAAAGCGAACCATCTGACGCAATGAGGACTCCTATTACCGGTAGAGGCGCTAATTCTCCGTAACTGCAAAAAACAGACAGAAAATACATAAATCCCTTCCAGAAACAAAAGAGAATAACCCCCACATGCATGTTTTGGGACATTGCGTAATTTTCCATTGCAAACAAGTGGTAAAAGAGACGGAAATGTCAAATCTATACAATATGACGTAAAAAAAACGCAACCTGACAAAGTTCACGTGCTGAAATGCAAATGAACTAAACCCTCATGAAAATGTTTTGTGATGACATCACACATAAACACGCAACTTTCCATAAAAAAACTGGCAGCTCTATGCGTAGCGACTTTAGGAAACCGCCAGACGTCAAATCTTGCACAAAAAAAATGAAGTAAATGAACTCAACATGACGGAGTTCACCTCCCAAAAAGCAAATACCTACATGGCACCAACTAAACTTTGCATGTGTGCGTGCATGTTTGTTTGACGTGTGTGTGTGTGTGTTTCCGTGGGCCGGGCCTCAAGCACAGATGACTGTGATGCTTTTCTCTTCATATTTACTCGCTCTCTTATCATGCGACTGATTCATAACGTGTTGCAACATCCTGCATCAAAGACATAAACGGATTTCTTTTAGCTTTGATTAAAAGGGGACATTTTATGCTATTTTTCACCCATCTCCATTTGTTCTAAGAACCCCAAAAACATAGTATTTGAGGTTTATTTTCCCAAACTCGCATGTTTTCTAGAGCTTTAGCCCTCTGAAAAGTCATTTTCTGAGCAGTTCTAAAATTGGGCTGTTTAACGGCCCACCTTTGCATATTCATGAGTGGGCGTGTCTATAGTCGCGGACTTGACTGCCTCGCTGTTTTACAAGGGGATCAGTGATCACCAAAGCCATTTTATTTTTGCTATCCACACACTGTTGTTATTGTTTTCAGCCAAAAAACTGATGCATTACAGTAAAACACATGGATATTTAAGAGCGGAGGGGAGGGGATTTTCTTTCTCGATTTAGCTTGTGACATCACAAACTTAAAAAACTAAAACAGAGCAATTTTCTCTGTGTTGTAAGACTTACACAGACCACAAACAAACAACTGGATGATTTTATTTTACATTTTGTGTGCCGGTGGACACTCAAGTTACCTCATATGTGATCAAATAAACTACAAAAGTGGATTTTTCATAATATGTCCCCTTTAAGACTTAATTTATTCTACAGAAAGTATTTTTACAACTCGCACTATTGATTTAAACTTGCTGCCAGACCAGATTTCTCTATAAAATCTGTCAATCAGCCGCACTATTTACACAAGGGAAGCACTAATGTGATACTGAGGAGGAAAGTTCAAACAGCGAAGGAGGTAAAATAACATCTTTTGACTTTTGTTGGAGAACATTTCCATCAAACATGAGCAAAAATACACAGAATGACGAGAAAAACACACACATTTAGAGAAATATTGACAAAACAACAACAAAAAGACACAAATGTCATGTCATCATCAAATGGCAAAAAATGTAAACAAGAATAACTGAGAAAAATACACAAAATAACAAAAAAATAGATAAAATGATTCCAACAACAAAAACAGAAAACTAAATTTATAGAAAAAAAGGAAAAAAACAAACAAACAAAAGTAACTGAAAAACATACAAAACAACACAAAAAATGACCCCATATAATGACAAACAACAAAATGACTCCAAAAACAAGAACAAAAACAAATAAACAGAAATGAACAAAATGTTTCCAAAAACAAAAAACAACAAAAATCTACAATGTACAATTTTATAGAAAAATAGAAAAAATAAAGAAAAATAAAATAAAATAACTGAAAAACATACAAAACAACACAGAAATGACCTGCCAAAATACCAACTTAAGTACACAAAATGACTCTTAAAAACTCACAAAACAGGAACAAAAACAATGAAAATGGGAGTAAAATATAGAAAATCACAACAGTAATAAACAAAAATGATTCCAAAAACAAAAATTTCTAAGAAAATACTGAAAAAAAAGACTTCTTCAACCGTGTTGTATCTGTGACTCTACGTGCAGTATCATTTAATCACTATGATGTCAAACTACTGTAATGATACATTTGTCCTCCTGTGATGCATGAATTCAATCTAAAACAAACATTATCCACTGCCAGTGACATCATTAGGACTGAAAAGCTTTGTTCATCAAATGTCCCATTAAAACCAGTTTCTGAGCTGCTAACAGCAGGGTTTCCTCTAGCAGTGAGTCCAGCTCCTCAATGACTTTATGTTTCCAGGCTTTTCCTTTTCTATACAAATCTACAGTGAATTATGGAGGACGTTTTACCTCTAACTGCTCTCTGGGTTTTTCTTTCTAATGCTAATTCCACAGCATAAACTCAGTGTTACACATACTGTACATCCTACATTTCCTCTGAAACAACTTTAGTCTCCACTCTAGTCTCCACTGGTGCCAACGTCATTAGCCGCGAGCTAATTAGCGCCTCACACTCCGTAGCTGGCCCCATGCTAAGCTAATTAGCATACAGCTAATGCACTGGAATGACCGTGCGAGTGGAACCAAAGATAGAAAACGCCCAATTTGGTAAGTATCCACCCAGAAGTGTAGTCAATGACGTGCATGAAACTTTAGCATTTTTGCTAATCTTCAGTAGTTTGTTGTGTTTATTAAAAGTGATGCTATTTTTCAGAAACTGAATTAAAGAGAGAGAGAGGATGGAAGTGGATGGCCACCAGTCCTGCATGTTTCAGTTAGCTTAGCACCTAGCGTCAAGTACCACATGTTAGTTAGCTTATCACGTAGCCACTAGTCCTACATGTTTCAGTTAGCTTAGCACCTAGCGTCAAGTCCCACATGTTTATTAGCTTATGACGTAGGCACCAGTCCCAGACATGTAACCCTCAGTTCTACATGTTTGGGTTAGGTTAGCGTGTAGCCACCAGTCCCTGTTTTGTTTTTGTGTGTTATTGAGTCGTTTTGTGCATATTTGTTGTCATTTTTTGCCAATTTGCGTGTTTTTTGAGTCATTTTTTACTTTTTGTTGTTTTGTATATATATATATATATATATTAGTTATTTTGTGTATTTGAGTTGTTTTGTTGTGTATTTTTGTTGTCTTTTTGAACAAATTGTATGTTTTTTTTTTGTACTTCAGTCAGGATTATTTAGCATGTGTTTTGGATTTGGCGGTAAGGCTCTGTTCTGGGACTTCTCTGCCCTTTCCAGCAGCTGCGTGGAAAGCCCGAAGCGAAGGGAGCTCCCTTTCACTTTTCCATGGGCTACATGGAGAGGCATGAGCAGAGAGAGCGGTCAGCAAGACCCCCTGGAACAGAAGCACAGATGTTTAGATAGCAACAAAAGACAGTGTTTAATTAGACATAGGGGGAGGGGCTGGGGTTGCGAGGCATTTGCAGACAAAGCGTGCGGAAGTAGGCGTGTTGTTGTGATTTAAATGCAGCGCTGAGACCAACTGTAACCAATGGGAAGCAGCTGGATGATTAAATGATTAGGGGATGGAAGCTGTCAGTTGTAACAGCTACTAACAGATGAAGGGGTTGGACTAGCTTGACTTCCGTGCCTACCTGTACACAAGCGATGCGGTTTTGTACATTTTTCTGTTATTTGTGTATTTTTATTATCATTTTGTGTATTTGTTCTTGTGAATATTGTTATGTAAGTTTTTCTTGCATTTGTGTTTTTTTTGTGCATTTCCGTTCTTGTTTTGTATTTGTATATTTTTGTTGTTGTAAAGAATGTGCATTTTTGCCATTGGCTTTGTATATCTTTGTTATTTTGTGTATTTTTGTTGTTGTTTTGTATATTTTTCTGTCATTTCTGTGTTTTTGAAGTCATTTTGTGTATCTTTGGAATCATTTTGTATTTTTTGTCCTCATGATTAGCGTTTTGTACAGTTTTTGTACAGTTCTTGTGCACATTTGTTGTTTTATTTTGTGTGTTTTTGTTGTTGTTTTGTATATTTTTCTGTCATTTGTGTGTTTTTGGAGTTATTTTGTGCGTTAACATTGGGACTGCCAGTTGCCCGTATCTGCCGTAGTGCGTCGTGTCATTGTGTTGATGACAAAGCTTTTTATTCTTTGAGTCCAGAGGATAAAAAGAACATCTAATGAATCTTTGTGCAACAGTTGTGTTATTATTTTCCAGCGCTGTGATTGGTCGGTGTGACAGGAAGTGGTCTCCGCCTGCCTCAGCCTCCACATTGCAGGCGCTGTGAGGGACGACAGACACACACACAGCATGCACAATGAGGAGGCCTGGACACGCACTTTCATCAGCCAACGACAGCTCACAGTTTTACTCACAGATGGCTGCAGCTACTGTTCGAGGAGGAATTACATTGTATCTTCTTCTCTATGTCCATCTTTTCTCAACTTTGTATTAAAACCAGAAGTGTCGTTAGAGTCATTTAGACGAGGGGTTCTCAACCTTGGATTCAGGACCCCATTTCGGGTCACGAGACACTGGAAGAACTTGCCATATTTTAACCTATTTTTGTAACTTTTTGCCATATTTTTGCTCATTTTAATTCATTTTTGCTACATTACTCCCATTTCTGCCACTTTTCTTTTAAATTTCAATGCCTTTTCTGTACATTTTTTAAATTTTTGGCACTTTTAAACCCTTTCATGTCCTTTTTCCACCTAATGTCACATATGTTGATCCATAATTGTCACTTTTAACCTCTTTCCACCATATTGAATGCTTATTTTTTGCCAATTTATTTGTTTATACAATTTGTTGTGCTCATTATTTGCCAGTTTTTACTAATTGTTCAAAGTTCATAGCAACTGTTCCAATATTGACACTTTGAACCCTTTTATTTTTGTGGTTTTGAGTATTTTTGTTGCCATTTTGTAAATTTGGTATTTTTGTGTATTATTAGTTTCTGTATTTCTTTAGATATTTGTTTTTTTATTTTTTTTTATTTGTGTTTTGTTGTCATTTGTGAATTTTATTTTATTTTTGCATATTCTAGCTGTTTTTGTTTTATTCTTATTTTAAATAGTTGTCTTTTTGTTTTGTTTTTATTTCCTTGTTTGGTGAGTTTCTGATGTGATTTTGTTGATCTTTTTTATTTTTATAATAATTTTGTATTTGTGTGTTTTTGTCATCATATACATATTTTATTTTAGTGTACTTTAGATGTTTCTGTTTGTTTTTGTTTTCTTTCTGTATATTATTGGTTAATTTTGCATTTAATGATTATATGTTTTCTGGTATCACCTGTTTTTCCCACGCAGTGTTGACTTTCCCACAGACAGACCATCCGTACGGTGTTTCTCCTGCTTTTAGTCACATTTGCTTGCTGTAATTCAACAATAGGTCCATTTCTTTTTTCCTACTAACACGTCCAACCTTTCTGTTTGCCCTCTCTCTGCTCCTGTTGAACTCCATGAAAGTTTAAAGAGTGCATGAGTAGCATCGTTAGCTTCTTTTTTTTTTTTTTTAATCCGTAGCTTATTAAAGTCCAACATTTCCAAAAGCAAGAGTTTTTGGAGGACTGTAGCTCTCCAACAGTAATCCAGTCTAACCTCCAGCACTGAAAAAACCTTTAACGTTGCTGTTTACTGCTTAGTGAGAGTCTACAGGGTGTTCTAGTGCCTTTCATCAGCGCTCTCTCCACTAACCTCAGTGTGACAGCGATGCTAGCGTAGTATCCCTAATGAGCTGATGGTGTGTGAGCGTTGGCCTCGCATCATTTAGACTTTTTTTTTTTTAAAAAAAAGGACATTTGTGCCCGAGGAAAGTGTTCTGTTAATGTTAATAATAAAACAACAAAAAGTGCTGTTTACGCAAAGAGGAGTGTTTTATCTGATCGGGAAAACATGGCAATTATTCTTTAGTTGGGGATGAAATGTTTGGTCTCCCCCAAGGACTGTTGTGAGCAGACACAGGAAGGAATGTATTATTGGATTTAATGCACTACTTTTATCACAGCAGGGCCACAAAACATGTGATTTCATCTGATCTGAGGGTCACGTGATCAACACTCATGTCAGCATTTAGAATAAAGACCAACACAAGCTCTAATACAAGAAACAACGTAATTTCTGAATATTCTTGTTGTTTTTGTAGATTTTTGTCATTATTCTGCGTTTTCTGTATATATATATATATATATGTGTGTGTGTGTGTGTGTGTGTGTGTGGTTTTAGAGTCACTTTGTGCGATTTCCTTGTAATTTAGTACATTTTGTTCTTTGTGCGTTTATGTTTTCATTTGGTTTATTTTTGTTAATTTTGTAGATTTTTATGTATTATTGTTTCATGCATTTACTTTTTAATTTCTGTGTTTTTGCTGTCATTTGTATGAGTTATTTTATTTTTGTTGTTGTTAATTGAATTTTTTAAGTAGTTATGTTATTTCTGTTTGTTCTTCATTTTGTTGGTCCTCATTTATTGTATTTTTTGTGTGTGTGTGTGTTTCCGTTGTCGTTTTGTAGATTTTTACTCATTTTCGTGTATTTTTTGTTGTTTTGAGTGTTTTTCGTCGTCATTTACACGTATTTTTCATTTTTATGTACTTTATTGTGTTCTCATTCTGTATATTTTAGTTAATTTTGCATTTTAAAAATGCAAAATAAATTGAGTTATTTTATATTTATCATTTTTAAATGAATAAGTAAAGCATTTCTAATGCATTTCCTTTAGGTACGTATGACCATAGATCTATCCGTGGGACCATGTCTACACCTCGATGTGTGTCTACGTTGGTCGGTTCACCTGACGTCGTGTGGTCATGATGACACATTCTCCTCATTTAAAGGCTGAACTTCCACCAGCTGCTCTAATTGGACAGAAATAAAAAAGCTCACATGACAAGACGCCAGACTCGTCTCATTAAAACCAAACTTTAGCTGGTTTTTCAACCCGTGGAGGAAGAACGTCACCATAACGACGCACAAGTAGAGGGAACGTTTGGACAATGAAGTCGCTTTGCAGAATTTAAATAACTAGTACAGTCCTCGTTGGAAATATGTATTCATACAGTGGGAGGAGCTTAAGTAGAGTTGTCAACTATGGCCAAATGTGTATGTGTTTGAAGGTTGTATGTACAAAGAGGTGTACATACTCTGTACTCTGTAGTGTTATAAAGGGGTTTATAAAATGTGTGTGATTTCACTGGTTTCATTTTATGGAAATTGTGTTTTGTTTTTTATGCTTATTTTTATGTGTTTTTTTTTCGTTTGGTTTATTTTTCTGTAATGTATGTTTTTTGGATCATTATGTGTATTTTTGTATAATTATTGTTTTTTGTTGCCATTGCAGTGTGATTCTGGAGTCATTTTGTGTATTTTTGTATCTTTTTTGGTGTAGTTTTGTGCATTTCTGTTGTCATTTTGTGTATTTTTTTGTATAAATATTTAGTTTTGTGTATTTCGAGTCATTTTCATGTTTTTGTTGTTGTTTGGTGTATTTTTCTGTAATGTATGTTTTTGGCATCATTTTGTGTTTTTTTTGGGAACCTTTTTGTATATTTTTGTGCATTTCTGTTGTCGTTTTGTGTACTTTTTGTATAAATATTTGTTTAGTTTTTTTGTTTTATTTTACTCATTTAGTATATTTTTATTATAAATACCTTTGTGCGTGTGTGTGTGTGTGCGCGTGTGTGTGTGTGTGTGTGTGTGTGTGTGCGTGCCAATCAGAAAAGAAACAAAACTGCTCAAAACAAAACGTAAAGCTCCAAACTACATGAGTGAGTAAGTAAATTCAAGTATTATCTACTATTCAGCTGTTTTTTTATTTAAACAAAAATCATTGTTTACCTTTGAACCGAGTGGTCAGAGCTTAGCTTCCATGCACGGCACCACAGAGAATCTGCAGTTTTCCAGATGAAGTATTTTACGGGTTTATGTCAATACCAACTATAGTGAAATAGCGCGTTAGTCAACAATTACACGGACAATTATATGGTTTAAACAATGGGAAACTTGCCGGTAAAAGACTCATCAGTGGCTGACGGTTTCAAATGATCTATTCAGAGAGCTCCCGTGTTTCAGACGCTAACGATAGCATGGGACAGTCATGGAGACGGAGGAGGAAGTGGACTTCGTGACCTGCGATTTAAAGGAAGCTTGGGATCATGGGAATAATTTTAAATAACCATGAAATATTAACTTAAATAACTTTTAGCAGAACAAAAACATTTTTAACTGCAACACAGTGACGTCACGAACCGGTGACCCGGAACCGGAAGCACCGCGCTCAATACCGAGAGGGAGCCGTACTCTTAAAATTAAAATGACATTTCACAACAGCAAATGACTCCAAAATAACAGATGCACACACTATTATTATGTGGAAGCCCATGACAAAGTTTCAGGTGGAACAAACACCGCGCCAGGGAGATATTCGCTCCACATTACACACACACACACACACACGCATACAGAACTTTCTTGCTTTTATAGGCAGATAGATACAGCAGATGAGGACTCGTGTGACCCGGGAAACACCCGAATAATGACATCATATCACGGGAAACAAACCAGAAGAAAAAATGGTTTCCAGTGAATCACTGCCTTGCTTTTCTTGTGAGAGAAACCCAACAAATCACAATAAGGAAGAAATAAAAACCTTTCTTAAAGAAACTTTTCCACAAATGGGCAGTGAATGTGGTTAAATTGGCAAAAAAATCAGCATAAAATATGATGAAAAGAGGTTAAAAGTGACAATAATGGGTCAACTTGTGCAACATTAGGTGGAAAAGTGGTGGAAAGTGTTCAGTAGTGCCGAAAATGTCTTTAAAGATGAACACGTGCAGAAAAGTCGTTGAAATTTGATGGAGAAGTGGTAGAAATGGGAGTAATGTAGCAAAAATGTATTAAAAATATGGCAAGAAAAAGTGATGAAAATAGATTAAAATATGGAAAGATTGGTGTCGTTGCAGAAAAATGGTAAAAATAAGCAAAAATTGGCTCAAGTTGTTCAAAAACTGTTCTTAGTTTCTCTTTCCAACCTGGTGATTCACAACCACCAGACGACCACTTCCCAGTACAATACGGCGCTGATGACCTTCAGCTGACATCCATCATACGCCCGACAAACTGAGTCGGATTCTATAGTGTGACTAAATATTTAATGAGCACTCTACAACTAACGCCACGATTTAATTTTTTCTGCACTTTTTTCTTCAGCTAATGTGAGGAATTAAGAGACACTGCCAACAAAGAGAAACTGCATCCAACTGTGAGACGTAGACAAACTCCCACGGCCACGCACATTAAGCATCACGCCAACTTTCATCAGATGGACGGGTGTGAGAAAGTGTGACGGGTGTCAAGAACACACCCACTGATCGCTTATTTAGCGCAAACAGGAGGAATGGCTTTAATCCCATCATTTGGTAGACATGTGGCGGCCAAGGTAAACACACAAAACAGCAACAAAAATACACAAGATTCATTCAAAAATATACAAAAATACACAAGATTCATTAAAAAATATACAAAAATACACAAGATTCATTAAAAAATATACAAAAATACACGAGATTCATTAAAAAATATACAAAAATACACAAGATTCATTAAAAAAATATACAAAAATACACAAGATTCATTAAAAAATATACAAAAATACACAAGATTCATTAAAAAATATACAAAAATACACAAGATTCATTAAAAAATATACAAAAATACACAAGATTCATTAAAAAATATACAAAAATACACGAGATTCATTAAAAAATATACAAAAATACACAAGATTCATTAAAAAAATATACAAAAATACACAAGATTCATTAAAAAATATACAAAAATACACAAGATTCATTAAAAAATATACAAAAATACACAAGATTCATTAAAAAATATACCAAAATACACAAAACGAATGAAAAAATAAACAAAACAGCAACAAAAATACACAACATAATTGAAAAATACACAAAACAGCAACAGAAATACACAAAATGAATGAAAAATACACAACACAGCAACAAAAATACACAAGATTCATTAAAAAATATACCAATATACACAAAATGAATGAAAAATACACAAAACAGCAAAAAAATACACAAGATTCATTAGAAATTATAAAAAAAAATACACAAAATGAATGAAAAGTAGACAAAACAGCAATATAACTACACAAAATGAGTTAAATTCAAAACAACCACAAAAACACACAACATAAATGAAAACTATACAAGAGAGCAGCTACAGTGTTAGTCCATCAATAGTCTGAATGTGTTTGTATCAATAACTATTGTGCATGTGTGTATATGTGTGTGTGTTTATTCTACTAAGTATCTACTGGATTCCCTTTATGAGCAACAAGACGAGGTAGAAATCGATAAGCTAATAAACCTGGTTTCCACTGCTTTGAATCTGTGTCTACGACTGTAGCTAGAATGATATTTTATTCACGGTCTCACTTCACAGGCCAGTTCTTCTTAATGGATTGGTTGGGGGTCGATGGAGCTTTTCTCTGATAACAGCCCAGTAACAGTCAATGACACCACAGTGGACCATAAATGGACCACTGTGGCTAGCAGCTGGTGGACGAGCTAACGAGCTAACGCTAGTACATCTCAAAACGCTGATTAATGCTTTAGCTGACAATTTTAAATCTGTTTTTTTTTTTTCTCTCTTCTTTTTCCTGCTTCAATTAACACCTTCAATATACTTTAACAAAGACAGAACATGCTAGCAGCAAGCTAACGCTAGTTTGCCTAATTATTTAAGCTAACTTAAATTTGTGTTTTTGCTCATTCTGACACAATTTATTGGAGTATCTTCAAACTCTTTATATCCCTAGAATCCTCACATTCTAAGCTAAAAGGTTTTATGCATAAATAAACCACAAACAGTAGGTAAAGGTGTTAAAATTGTGTTTTAAACCTTGGGGCCAGGACCCCATTTGGGTCACCAGATGGCTTCATGAAACTAAGATTTTTTTTTAGCCCATTTATTTATTTATTTATTTATTGCTTATTTTTTAGCCTTTTTCTGCAACTACACCAAACTTGCCATATTTTTTACCTATTTTCATCACTTTTTCTTGCCTTATTTTTGCTCCTTTTAAAGCGTTTTTCTACATTACTCTTATGCCACTTCTCCATTGGATTCCATTTTCTGCGCATACGTTCTGCTTTGAGGACATTTTCATCACTTATAAACCCTTTCTACCACTTTTCCACCTAGTGTCACATACTGTAAGTTGACTCTTTGTTGTCAATTTTAACCTCTTTTCACTGTATTTCTTGCTTATTTTTTTATTATCCATTTATTTTCCAATTTTAACTATTTTTTTTTTTTCCAATATTGACTCTTTAAACCCTTTTTGAACTCGAATGTTCAACTTTTAACCAATTTCTATGGTTTTTAAAATCCTATTTCGCCACCTTTTCCACCATATTTGGTCACTTTCAACATATTTTTTTTCTTTTTTTTTCTGATTAAAACAAGGATTTACATCTTTAAAATGACTATATACTATGGCCCAAATAATACTAAACGTCCTGGATATTATTTAGATCAATCAATAAATAAATGTGGTTATCACAGATTCATAGAACAATAGACCATCATTTTACTGACTTTATGGATGGACCCCATAAATCTCTCCCCTTTATTCCCCCTTTTAGATGACCCTGTCTCCACATGTCTGTGTTCAACCACCATTTTGGAAATTTCAGGAAGTTGTGTTGATGTAGCAGTGCACCGGCATATGGATGGACACCTGAAAACAATCCGAGGCCCCCAGGCTGAGTCTGACACGGGAGAAAAAACCCCAGAATAACTCAACGTCTGCTCGTCTACCAGCAGCACTACAGACATCCCACTCACAGATACTCAGGGGACTTCCATATGTCTCAGCGCAATGTATACCGACACATGGAGCGTGCCAGCAAGACATCGCAACACACACACTCACTCACTCACACACAGAGAACGTATATAGAAGCAGTGAGTGACTCCTTTCTTCTTTATAGTGACACACCGACGTGTAAAAGGTCATTTCTGTCCTACTTTAATGATACTCTCCCTGCAGAAGCTGTCGTGTGTGTCCTGTGTGTGTCATGTGTGTGTCATGTGTGTGTGTCGTACATCTGCTACACGACCGTGTGCATCCATGAGAAACTACATCCCATAAGGAAAATGTTTTACTCAATTTAACGCTTTGTCGGTTCTGTTGGATGGAACATTCTTCCTCAACATCCTTTTTTATTCCATTTCTCATGTAGAATCATCTAAACCAGTGGTTCCCACCCTTTTGAGTCCCGTAAGACTTTTCCTCATAAATGGATTAATAGCTACACGTAGGAATAATAGCAGCTTGTTTAGTCTAGGAATGGACTCAGACGTTCCAGCCTAAAAACACTTCGAAGGTCTTTTGGTAAAGTTTAATGTATTCAGAAAACGGTTTTTCAGGAAATTTGCTTTGATCTCCTGACATATTTCAACTGTCAACTGCCAGTCTTCTTCAGAGGCGTCTGCTGATCGCTTTGATGTTTCCTTGAATTCTGCGTAGTAATTCCAGCAAGTTCTTTTCGAATAATATGTAAAGGTTTCACTTATTCAGACAACTTTTTTCAGGAAATTGACTTTGATAATAATAATGTATTTATTTATTTGGAATTATCACGCCGGGGTCAAAGAAAACATGAAAGCAATCAGCAGATGCCTCTGAAGAAGACTGGCAGTTAACAATCAAAAAATGTCAGATCAAAGTAAATTCTTTGAAAAACAGTTGTCTGAATATTTGAAACCGTAGCATATTATTCAAAAAGAACTTGCTGGAATTACTACGCAGACTTCAAGGAAACATCAAAGCAATCCACAGACGCCTCTGAAGAGGAATGGCAGTCGGCAGTTGAAAAATGTCAGGAGATCAAAGTAAATTTCCTGAAAAACAGTTGTCTGTATATATGAAACCTTAACAAAAAAGAACTTGGAATGAAACTGAAATTAATGACTTTTGGGGTCTGGTTTTCTAAAGATGTGCGTATGTAAAAATGTGCCAGGACACGGAAAAATATCAGGATAAGGAGATGGGAAGAGAACAATGTGATTTACAAAAAGCTGGAGCTGATAGCAGGGACAGGTGTTACTGCTACAGCTTTACTCGCAGATGGCTGCAGTTATTGTTGGACGAGGAAACAGGAGAACGCAGCTTTTCTGCTGAGTCAGCATTTTTGGACCGAACAAGTAACAGAAATTATGTAAACATTTCTTCTTAACTACTTCTCCCTTTGTTCTTCTTTTATCTTTCTTCAACATGCACTTCACAGCATTGACTTTCTCGCAGACGGCCATCCATGTGGTGTTTCACCTCCTAACGTTCAACAATATGTTACTTCTCCTCGTCCACTAACACATGTCCAACATATTTTGTTCACCAACTTAGTGCTATTTATTTGGGATCTTAGTAAATCTGGCTTTAAGGTCCAAAGAGAAGTCAAACTTTACGCTAAACAAACACAAAGTGTATTTTCTAAAACTTTTGCATCCGATTGTCCTCAAAAATACAAACTGTATTTCTGTTTAGTTACCGTTTTATCTCACGGATCAGTAGGGGGCGCTGACACACACCAAACTCAGAGAAAGACGCATTAATGATTTATGGAAATCAATGAAAAGCACAGAAGGATGGGAACCATCACATTCGCCCAATTTGACCAAATTCTATGACATGGTTAACCCATTTCCACGCCACATTAGGTCATTGCTAGCAACTAGTATAGCTGTCATTGAATAACCTGGAAAAATAAAGGTATTATCTTTAAATATGAATTAAATTGAACCAAACAACCCAAATATGGTTAATAAAGTCAACTACTGTTATTATTTTTACATTTTATATGCTTCAGATACGTTGTGAGAGCTTTACGATGTCCGTTTGCGACACATTCGACCCTCAGCCATTAATTTAAGTATAAAATCCAATGGAAATGTGTGATATGATATGGGATTAATTAAGCAATTTCCATCTGGGATTAATATAGGAATTCTGATTCTGATTCTGATGATTTAAATTTTACTTGGATATTAATAAGATGGTTCCAAACTTTAGACTTAAGTTGGACTATAGGGCGAGAATACATGAATTTTGGAAAATTCCAATGAAATCCATTTTTTTTTTTACTAACCCTCATGATTTAATGCTTCTGCTGTGACGTGTCACCAGGTAATCTCATCACCAGTTCAGCTAATACACCATCAGCTAATCCTGTCTTTGTATCAAAGGCTTTTCAAAATTGAATGCAGTCATAATAATCTGGACCACTCAGTGAATCAGCTGCTGTTCAGTATTCTCAGTGTTATGTATGTTGCTGATAGCGGTAGTCATAATATAGCAGAATCTCCTCAGGCAGAGACCTTGGTGAATGCTATCAGTGTACAATGGTATCTGGCCTGTTTAGGGCAATCTGACCAGAACTCACCAGGAGAGAGTTTTATAAATATATATCAGTCACTGTTTGAACCTTAACACATAGCGAGGGATTTTCAACAGCATTCTGGGTGGAATTTGTTCGTCTTTCACTAGGGAAGTAACGATTCACTCAACTCCCGATACGATTCGATTCACGATACTGGGTTCACGATACGATTCTCTCACAATGTATTTTACAAAATGGGACAGTAGACAAATAATGATTGAAAAATATTCCTTTATTTTTTTTGGGAAAAACACTACAAAAAACTACTACTATTTTCCTTTTATTTTTCATTGTCAAAAGAATCCCTTTTTAAACT
The DNA here is from genome assembly GCF_900634775.1 of Gouania willdenowi. Taxonomy (NCBI): domain Eukaryota; kingdom Metazoa; phylum Chordata; class Actinopteri; order Blenniiformes; family Gobiesocidae; genus Gouania; species Gouania willdenowi. The sequence goes on along the minus strand of NC_041061.1, from coordinate 4,235,818 downwards.
ATTCAAAACAATGCAATTTAACAAAAAATAAATCTTGAATGAAATAAATAAAGGAAAAATACAAATGAAGAAGAAGCCTATTAATTTAAATTCTGGTTCTATAGTAAACAATGCAAAATTGCATAATAGTTCTTTTTCTTTTTAAAAGTGCAACTGAAAATGTATGTTGTGCCCTAACAATTGGACTTGAACAGTCATTGCCCTGTATTCACGTCAGATATTTGTTTGGACCAGCAGAGGGCGCTGGTAACCCAGTGCTCGGTTGGCATGCAGATATTCTGTGCAGTGAAGAAGAGATGCTATGCTAGCAGACAGAGCTAATAGAAAAACGTGACTTTTACAGATATTCACGTGATATTACAGATATTCTTTCGGTGCTAAAGGGGTAAGGAATCATTTATGAACATGTTTAAGAGTAGAAGGTGACCAGAAAGAAAGTAGTAGACAAGAGAAGGATAAATATATATATATATATGTATATATATATATATATATATATATATATATATATATATATATAGCGCCCTCTGCTGTTTAAAAAAGTACTGCGATTCAATTTTCAGAAAATCGATATCAACCGTGATACCTATAAATCGATTTTTAACTGCCTTACGATTAATCGTTACATCCCTATCTTTCACACTTTAGACGTTCAGTCACCAGTTTTCTGGTGAAAAATAGTGTCTAAATGTGTGATATTGTCCCAAAACATGCATGTGGGGCATTTTTGTTTCATATTGGAGCCAATTTTTTAAAAAAAGTGAAAAAAACAGTTTGAATTGATTTTTTTCCATCCGTTTTTCTGCGATTACTGTGAATGGTAGAACCTACTCGCCCTATGGCCACTCCAGTAACAGACAATTATACGAACTACAAAAGCATAAAATGAGAAATCACTTTTAATTTGCTTGCGATGTATTCATTTATTAGTTTTAAAATATCCCCAAACGTAATCCTTAATAAATCAGGTTCGGGGCTTTAATTAGAATGGTGCTTATCTGTGGTTTCAGAGTGAGTGAAGGTTACGATCACACACACTGTCTGCTGCTGATAATGAAGCGTGAAGTGAATACGGATGAACATGAAGTATATACTTGATGAAGATGGCAGACATAAAAACTGCTTGCTAAGCTTGTTTAGTAGCATAAATATAAAGTGTTTATAGCGGCAGCAGCGCCACGTGTGATGTTAATTAAGAGGCGATGTGATAAAAGCAGGTCTGAGTGTAGATTTGGATGAGTTTATGCTCTTTTCTGATGTTTTTAGAGTCACGGGTCAAGGATGAGGCAGAAAAAAATGTGCTTTTAAAGCTGCCGAAGGTCACGATGACACGAGGGGTGAACGAGGAGCGAAGAAACCCAACGCCCCCCAACGCCCCCCACCCTGTGGCTTTGCTGAAGATTTACTGAAGACGTCCTAGCTGCTGCGGCTGCTGCTGCTGCTGCTGCTTGTGATCAGGCTTTTGTTTGTTTGCTTCTTCATGTCTGAAGAGCTAAAAGATGAAGCCACTCGATCAGGCTCTTAATGCTAACTCGTTCTGTAGCGTTTGACGCAGAAATGCAGCGATTACACAAGGATTATTGCGTAAAAGTCTTTGAAATTCACACATTGAATACAAAATGCATAGAGATGTATCATAGTTGAGTGAAATAATCTCCAAAAAAAGACAGAAACTATCAGTCGAATAAAAAAAAGAAAGAAATAAAGACCGAAAACATCCGCCGGGAAAAAAGAAAGACAAAAACAACATTTTTGGGGAATATATAATATATCTGTGAAAATATATATATTTTCACAGAAATCAGATAGCAGATGTTAGATGAGGCTAAAATGAATTTTCCCAAATATCTTTAACAAGTTCTCTAAATTCCCCTGAATTATTTACAATCATTTTGTGTGTTTTTCAGTAATTTTGCTGTGTTTTTCATTTTGATTTCTTGTAGTTTGGTCTATTTGTCCATTATTTTGTGTTTATCGTTGTCAAATTGTGTTTCTTGAGTCTTTTTTGTTCATTCTTGTTGTCTTTTCATACATTTTTCCACCATTTTGTGTATTTTAATTGTCATTTTGTGAGTTTTTGTTGTCTTTTTGTGTGTTTTTGAAGTGATTTTATGTTTTTTACAGTCATTTTGTACATTTGTTGCAGTTTGGTCTATTTTTCCATCATTGTGTGTTTTTCATTGTCTCATTTTATTTATTTTGTGTACTTTTGTTGTCATTTTGTGTGTTTCCAGTCATTCTGTGTATTGTTGCTGTATTTTTGGTGTATTTTTCAGTCATTTTGTATATTTGTGCAGTGGTTTTGTCTATTTTTCCGTCATCTTGTATTTATTATCATTGTCATCGTGTTTCTAAAGTCATTTTTGTGTATTTTTCTTGTCATAATGTGTGTTTTTTTGAGGAATGTTGGAGTTTTGTGTGTTTTTATGAAAAAAAGAAAGAAAAATGAATAGCTTTTTCACTCTGTGTAGGACGTATCTCTTTGTGAACTAAAGGATATTGAAAAGAAGCAAAGCTTAAGTGTTTTTCTCACATGAGAAATATCCCGTGTGTGTGTGTGTGTGTGTGTGTGCGCAGTCAGGATTGAATCAACAACCTTGAAACCTCCTGGTATTTCTCTCCTTTCTGCTGCACATGAAGAACTTTTCATTTCTAATTCTCTAACAGCAGCTCAGAGGCTTTTATTTTTCTCTCCGAGCAAATAAAACCAAACGCTGCGACACGTTCGACCGTGACCGAGCAAATCAATGCCTGGACTAATTACGCCGTTCAGTCTGCGTGTTAGCCCACAAACGTCCATGATTAATGGCCTCGCTAATGTTTAGTGTGGCTGCGGAAAGAGAATCACTTCAATAATCCCACAGTGAAAAAATATGTTTCCATGATAAATGAGTTTATGAAAAGATAAATCACGACATTCAAATTTAAAGATATTAATTCATAACATTTTCAATTAATTTGAAGAGAGAAAACCAACTCTCAGTTCAGCCCTATTGTATTATTGGTCCAGTCTCGCTCTGCTTGGCTGTGATTGGCTAATCCCTTCATAGCAACTCAAATGTAAAACATAAAGTGATTGGGCGAATACGTACAACATGGATTCATGTGTAGAAGAACAGGGTGAGAGTCTGTGTCATTATGCTATGCTAAACTAAACTACAGGACTAATTCCAGTTTAGTACTGGGAAAACTACAGGAACACAATTCCAGTTTAAACTACAGGAATACAATCCCAGTTTAGCACTGAGAAAACTAATCCCACTTTAGCTCCAAAACAACCTTCAATGGAAACACGTTAAAAGCCAAATTATAATTTGTCAACATTTTAGAAAAATTGCTTTTATTTTGCAACAAATGGAAACAGTTAGTGGTAATGGAAAAGTTGTATTGGGACATTCTCAGACAATATCACTCATTTACACAATGTTTCTCAAGGTAAAATGGATGCTAATCGTTTAGCAACCAGACGAACGTGTCAAATCTGGCGCCACATAATCTTGCATGATTTCAGCGTAACGTTCCTTTTGTAAATCTGAAGCGTATAAATAATATACGTGTATATATATATGGAGGGGGCCGAACTCTCAGAACTCAGAAGTCGTGGAACTTTAAGGAGAAGTGGAGAGTTCGGGTCAAAAGAAATGGCCACATTATTGGATTATTGAATGACCAGGGACAATAGGGCTCAAATGTTGTGATTAGCTCGTCTACAAACTATCTTCTCATCATCACCCCCCTGAGAACAGCCTGCTCAAGGTTGTCTCAATCTCAACCTTGGATATATGCAGATCTGATGCTCCCCGCCCCGCTCCTCCTTTTTAACGACAACTTATTTTTGCAATCACGTTTCCTCCTTCTCTCCTCTTCCTCTTTCCTGGTTGAGAGTTATGAGGCTCCAAAACAACCTAATAATTCCAGCATGATTCTTTTTGAAGAATATGCTAAGGTTTCATTTATTCAGACAACTGTTCCTCAGGGAATTTACTTTGATCTCCTGATGTGTTTCGACTGACAACTACCAGTCTTCGAAACTTCAAAAGAAAGATCAAAGTGATCAGCAGACGCGTCTGACGAAGAAAAAACATGAATAAATGAAACCTTACCATAATACTCCAAAAAAAAACTTTCAATGGAAACGCGTTCAAAGCGCAAATATAGTTTGTCACAATTTTGCTTTTATTTCAAGAAAACTAATGGAAATGTTTTTGGACATTCTGACCCGAGTACGCTAAACTTGTACCATGAGCTACGTATGACGGGCCGATATCTGAAACGCAGATATCTCCGATATGGCTAGCGCAAACTGTTATGCTGTGTTCACACCGCACTCATTTTTGTGATGCATGCATTCGCAGGATCGAAAAACATTTTTCCCCATATTTCATTTCATTTTATTTATTCTTTTTTCATGGTAATGCGACATAAATTGGTACAACAATCCAGCAAACACAACAATAATACATTCCATGAAAAGAAGAACAGGAGCAGGATGAAGAAAGAATCTGATAAACTCCTACCCCATTCTTAACAAAAACGTTACAAATTAGATGGCCTCAACGATGCCAAAAGATAACAATAGCCCAGAACAGATGTAATCAACTTTTGATTTTAACAATTTTCACTTTTTTTTATTTTATTTCTCAATTATTATAAATTATTTTGCTAAAACAACAGTTGTTGTAAATTTAACAATTTTCACATTCATCTTTATACAAGTTAAGTATGTGCTGTTTATACTTATATTTGAATTGAAGAATATTTGAACAACATTTTAGATCATTTTCTAGAGAGTTCCATTGTTTCACACCAGATACTGAGACACACATTTTTTTGAGGGTATTTCCTGCAAAAGGTTGTTTTAAGTCATTATTTCTTCACTTCATATGTGCGTCTGAAGCAAATATAAAAGCACTACAAACCACACTCCCTTTCTTTTCACCATCAACTATGAAGGACCAGAGTAAAATCTCTGCTCTTTACCTTCTGTGGAAGCTGAAGTGCCGTCAAAACGCTTGACGTCGGCGTTCCTGGATTCACCAGGTTAACCAGCGATTTCTTCAGAAGCTGCACCAAATCCTTCCTGGTCGGTCCCAGTATGAAAAAAACATAGGTAGCGCTCCATGTGGTCACACACCGCCGCCATTATTTTCTCCTCCATGCTTAAATGGGTAAAAAGACTGGTGTCTGTGTTGACGGCCTGACGTCATTGTCAACGAGGACTCTGATTGGCTTTCGCGCTTGCGCGTCACAAGAAACATTCGCTGGAGTTCAATATTTTCAACTCAGGTGAATGACGTTTGTCACCTAAAATCGGGAGCGCGCTTGCCGTGGCCAACGCTCTTGCTGCGCGAATCAGACCCCGCCGCCCAACAGGAGAAGAATTTGTCTCTTACTGCATGATATGTGATTACAGAATACCTCCCAACTCTGGTCACACGGCCAGATACCACCGTACACTGATAACATTTGCCGAGGTCTCTTCTCAGAGACTGTCATTGTTATGCTTAGCGCTATCTGCAGCTTAAAAAACCCTGAGTGCACAGAATAACTGCAGATTCATTGGGCCTCAAAAACCCTCTGACCAAATAAACCCAGTGTCCGCATCTGACCAGCAACCCTACAACTTGACTCCGTCTCATTCCGTTCAAAACCGCCATAACACCGCGTCTTTCCCGATTACTTTGTCTGTAATCTGGTCGCGCAAAACATTTTGTGACGCGTCCGATGTGAACGCAGCATTAGCATGCTATGGGTTAGCATCTGAAGTCTGAGGCAAGAGTGGAGTTAATACAGTGTGTGTGTGTGCGTGTGTGTGTGTGCAGCAACTGTCAGACGCTGCAGGGCCATTGTTCACAGAGAGCTGCGCTGAATCCTGATGAAGGAGTGAGAGCAGGAAAGAGAAAATGAAAAGATGAAAAAAGGTGATGAAGAAAAGAGGAAGAAGGAGAAAGGAATGTAGTGTAATGGTGCGATAAAGGTAAAGGATTGTAAACACTGCTGGGAGGGATAAGTGTGCGTGTGTGTGTGTGTGTGTGTGTGTGCATGTAAAGCCAATATGTTCATGAATGGAGGACAGAATGAAATAGCTGGACTCACTGATCACAAAGGAAAGAACATCAGACAAAAAGGAAGAACTGCAGAGGAAGAACTCGTCTTAAAGCTTTAAAAAAAACACACGTGATCAGAGAGCAAGGACACACATTGTTGTGTGTTTTAGGGTCATTCTGTGTATTTGTGCAGTTGTGTTTTTTTTACACTGCTACCTTTGTGCGTATTTCATGTCTTGTGTGTTTTTGGAGTTATTTTCTGTATTTTTTAGCTTTCTTTTGTCCATTTTTCTGTGATTTTGAAAATTAATTTTGTGTATTTTTCACTCATTTTGTGCATTTTGTTCCTCTTTGTGTTTTTGGAAACATTTTGGGTATTTTTGCTGTTTGGTGTATTTTTCTGGCATTAAATTTGTTTTGCTGTTTTGTGTGTTTCTGGGGAGAATTGAATTGTGTGTGTGTGTTGGAGTCATATTTCTTTGGAGTCATTTTACATATTTTTTGCTGTCGTCTGGAGTATTTTTCTGTAATTTTGTATATTTTACTTTTGTTGTATCTTTGTTGTCATTTGTATTGTTGCTGTTGTTTGGTGTATTTTTCTGGCACTTGATTTTGTGTGTTTTTTGGGAGATTTTGTGTATATTTTTGTTATTGTTTTGTGTGTTCTTGCTATTATTTTGTATATTTTTCTTTCACTTTGGGGGTATGTTATGAAGCTAGATTACCTCTTATCACGCTAACTTCCAGGATTTAATAAGTGTGCGCTGGACTACAAAGCTTGCTAACATCTTACGAAACTAAATCACCATGGTAACTTATGCTGAACGACTAGCCTGGTCGGCACCGGGTTTTGTTATGGCTAGGATCTCAGCGAGTGCTAAAGCCCCGCCTCCTGATCAATCAGTTAACTTAGAAAAGGACCTGTCCATTGATAGAGTTATTGATGGATAAATTAATCCTTTCATTTACTGATGACATCCTTTAGGAAAGATATAGTTTTCTATCTGATGGACTTATCTACAGTCAGCTGATGAAGCCTGTGTCTCCGTATGCGCAAATGGGTGGAGTCAATAATTAATTAATTATTTGATTTATATGCTATAATACGCTGACCACATCAGCAGGAACATACTACAGTGAAACAATGTGCTCTCATCCCAGTGTGTGTGTGTGATAAATAGGTCTACTTGAATAGAAAAACGTGTGTGTGCTGTAATAAAGTTTAACTGCTGAGCGCTGGTCGTTTATCATCCCGCACAAGCTGCTGCAATTGCGGATCTTTGTTGTTTTTTCTATGTGCTGTTTTTGATCCTGCACACTGTTTCGGCCCTGGATGTGCATGTCTCTTTGCCAATTTTGCTTTTCGTTTATCATCCCATCCGGATTAATATAAATAATCTCACGCTTTTACGCATTCACAGAGTTGACGATTCGCTGCCAGCATTCCTTCCTGGAGTGCGCTGCACTAATTCACTGTTGCTCTTCGTTGTCATCATGGATTCAAATTAATTATATTTGTTTAAGATCATAAGCTGTTCCTCTATTGGAAAAAAAAGGTCGCTCTGCCGTTTTCTCCATTGTAGTGATTGGTCAGACGCTGCAATCTCCACCCCTTTTATGGGAGCGCGCACGTAGCGAGGCTGAAAACACTTGGCTTAAATTAGCTTGTTGTTATCGACTTTCATAGTACAGCTTCTCTCTGACAGGGAATGTTTGGTTAGGTGAAGCCCGCTAACAGAGACTAATCCAGAATATAATTATCTAGCTTCATAGCATAGGGCCTTTATGTATTTTTGTTGTTTTGTATATTCTTTAAAGCCATTTCATATATTTTTTTTGTGTTTTTGGAAACATTTTATGCATTTTTACAGTTGTTTGGTGAATTTGATGTATTTTTGGTTTTGGATCAAATTTTGTTGTCATTTTGTGTCTTCTGCTTTGTGTATTTTGCTTTAATTATCTGTTTTTCTGGCTTTTTTCTGTCATTTTGTATATTTTTGGTTTAGTGTATTTCTATATTTTTGCTGTCTTTTGGTGTATTTTTCTTGATAAATGAAACCAGGGAGTCGTGGGCTGACTCGGCGCCGTGACGAGCACACGTATGGACGTGCACACAAGAAGGTTTGACAGGCGTTCCCAGAAAGCATGTTGGTGTGCATGTGCACGTGTGCATGACAGCTCCTGTCATGGCTGCCTTGTTAAATGACAGTCACTTAACTTCTCTGTCACACTGCGTTTGTGTGTGGAGGCAGGTGGGTGGGGCTTACTACAGGTGGGCGAGGCCTAATACAGGAGACAGTCTGAGGGGAATAAATAACAAAAAAAATGCGAGAATAACAAGAACAAAATACAAAGTATTAAAAGAAATACACAAAATGACTGTTAAAAGCAGACAATATTACAGCAAAAACACACAATAACTTACAAAATAAGAGATAAATATCCAAAACAACAACAAAAAAACTGTTAAAACAATATATACAAAAGTGAGAGGAACAAAGACAACAAAATCTACAGGAAAATACAAATCAATGACAAAAAAAACGTGCAAAATGACAGAAAAATACACAAGAAACAAAACGATTCACAAAACAACAATATACATGTACAGCAAAATACACAAATAAAATCACAAAAACCATCCAAAATTACTGAAAAATATGCAACAAATAAACACTAAGAAAACAAAAATGTAGATAAACGACAGGAACATAAAAAGACAACTATAGTAGACACAACCTAATCTTGTATTATTGTGTACACACGTGTGTTTAAAGCTCTTATTTTGTTAAATTCTCCTGATGAAGACGATGACTCATGTATCTGTGTGTGTCGTATGTTTCGCCACATGTTGGACGTCTCTACGTCCTCAGGCTGACGAGGAGAAAAATCAGGTGTGAAAGTACGGTCCCATGGCTCCACACAGACCTTATTAATCACACACAGAGACGCTGCAGGAAGCCGTGGAAACACCTTCAGATTGGCACTGATCTCCCACAGTTTACTGTTAGATAACATGACCGTGGTCACACATGTCCGTACTAAAGCTCGTCAATGTTAACCCTAACCATTATTATTCACCCAGAAAACCTTAAAAGGGGGAAACCTTTAAACCCCTTTTCACTCATTTCTTTTGGACATTTTGCAACTTCCTTTGTCCCATTTTAGCCTTTTTTCAAAAAGTTCTGACACTTTTTTTTTCAGATTTTAGCTTCCTTTTGCCAATAAATACCTTTTTCTTTTATTTTTTGTCCATTTTTTCAAGTTCGTCTTGACACTTTATCCAATTTTTGTCCTTTCTTGACTTATTTTGGCCACTTTTCATCTAAATAAGCTACCTTTTGCCCAATAAATACCACTTGTTTCCTTTTTTCCTTACTTTGTTCCTCATTTTTGCTCTTTTTCACTATTATTTGCCACATTTTGTCCCAATTTAACTATTATTTGCCACACGTTGTCCCTTTTTCACTGTGGTTTGCTAAAGTTTGTCCATTTTCACTGTCATTTGCCACATTTTGCCCCTGTTCACTATTATTTACCACATCTCAGATACCTAATTCCTCTTTATTTGCTCTTTTTTGGCCACTTTTGGCTGTTTTTGGCCAATTTTAGTAATTTTTCACTCTCTTCTTGCCACATTTTCACTACTTTTGGACCATTTTTGGCCACCCGTTACTATGTTTGCCTCCACTCGCTCTTAAAAATAACTATAAAAAAAAAACAAAAAAAAAACGCAGCGGATCAGATGCTTGGTATGTCAGACGACCAGTCCACTCCTGATGTTAACTGTGAGCTTCTCTATTGGCTGTGTCTAGCTTTTAGTAATAAAACTGAACCAATCATTGATTATCTGAGGGAAACGGAGCATTTTACATCCAGGTTTGGGGATTAAAGCGGATTATTTCCTGCATATTGGCAGATGGTAATCTCTTCTTTCACCTTTCATGTTATTCATTCACTCTCTAAAGGAAGCTTATTTTGGATTTCGTTGATTCTTCCTCATTTTCACGGGTTTCATTGCACGTGTTTGGATTTATAACCAACATAAGACGGTAGTATAAACTAAACTGTGTCATGTGACTGGATCACTGTGGCTCACACTTTGATTATGTCCACACTAACCCATCGCTACGATTTACGAACCGCAGAATAAATGAAAAAAATTAAATCAAGACATATTGCGTTTTTTATGCAACAATATTCAATATTTCTCTTCAGAATTTATTTTTCCCTTCATGTGCAGTTGAAATAAATATTCGACACTAACTATAAGTGCATGATTCACATTGTGATTGTGGATAATATGTAATTTAGAAAAAAATATAGCATTTTCCATATAGCCTCACCCTAACTCCCTCTCCCCTGTTCCTCTCTCCCTTTCTTTTTATATATTTTCCCTTTAATAAAGTTTTTTTTATCCTTGCTTAGGGAGGGGCCGCCCATGGTCACAATTAGGCAATAAAATGAATGTATTTATGTATGTATTATTGCACTAAATGTAGTGTTGATATAGAAAATAGAAAACAACAACAAACTGTAACGTGTTTGTAACAAGCCCTGAAATTTACTTTAAAAATATAATTAACAGGAAAATGAAAGTAATCTATCGAATATTTTCCCAACTTTGTTTAACATCCCTGTTTAGAGCCAACTGCCAATTTGGAATTTTTCTATTTAATTTCAATGGAAAGTTTCCAAATTTTTAATTTCCCATATTTTTTTTTTGTGTGTTTTCTAAATAAATTAAAGCTAATACTTTGTAAATTGACTCCCATTTTCTTGATAATTATAAATAAATAATTGCTGATATGTAATTACAGAACTCTCTGGTCCTGGACCTGGTCAGACTGCCCTAAACAGGCCGGATACCATTGCACACTGATAGCATTCACCAAGGTCTCTGCCTGAGGAGGCTCTGCTATGTTATGACTACCGCTATCAGCAACATACATAACACTGAGAACACTGAACAGCAGCAGATTCACTGAGACACACACGTTGAACATTTTTTAACCTCCGTTATCCCAGAGCGATCTGTTCCGTAACATCCACATCTGACGAGATATCGCATCGCGTTATACATCAAATCGTATCGGAATGAACTCTTCAAATCTACAACTTAGGGTTCAACGTGTCTTTTCCAGGACGTTTAGGCCCCGGTCGACGCCTCCACGCCCTGAGCTACGCTCATCATCGCTAATCACACACAGAGACCCAACCTTTCAACGTCAACGTTGATGAAAAGTCCTTCTGCTCTTCTTTGGTGTCCCGCGCCTCTTTAATGAGACTTAGAGGTCATATTTAAAGTTGTCCTCTGCTATGAGAGCAAGATTATCAGATTAGCGTCTGCTGACTCAGCAGAAAAACACACATAAATGACTCCAAAAACACAGAAAATGATGGAAAAAGACATGAAAAGACAAGAGAATTTCACCACATGACTCCAAAAATAGAAAACAATTAAAAAAACACAGAAAAATACACAAAAGGACAACACACGTACACAAAATGACACCAAATATACACGAAATGATAAAAACAAAATGACAAAAAATACAGAACACACAAGAGAAATACACCACACCAGATCAACAATCTAAAAAACACAGAAAAACACACAAAAATGACTCCAGAAACACGTAAATATATAGAAAGAGACATAAAAAGAAAAGATAATTCCACCACATGAGTCTAAAAACACAAAACAATTACAGAAAAATACATAAAATGACTAAAAAACACATAAAACAACAGCAGAAGTACAAGAAACGACTACAAAACTATATAAAATGACAGCAAAATACACAAAACGGTAACAAGAAATTCATAAAAATGATTTGAAAAACACACAAAATGACTCCAAAAACAAACAAAATGGCGGAAAAAGACAGAAAGTGACAGAAAAATATACAAAACAAAATGACAGAAAAATTAACAAAAAGATAACAATAAAATTCACAAAAACGATAGAAGAATACATTAAATGATAACAAAAATGACTCCAAAAACACAGAAAAACTGAAAATTTACGCACAGAAAGTAACTCAAAAAAATACGTAAAATTACAACAAAAACACACAAAACGTGATAAAAATATATACAAAGTGACTAATTAACGACACAAAATGACAGAAAAATGCATAAAAGCTCTAGTGGAGGAATGTGAAAACGACAGAGAAACAGAATGTAAAACTATCCAACCCTAATGTGAAGTCAGTGATTGTTCCTTGAAACGTGTAAAGCAGTTGTTAAAGGCACGTTGTGTAACTTTTGGCCACTAGGGGCGCTAGTCAGTCAGTCGGGCCAGCCTCCCTTGTCTTTGATTGTGTATGTAGACAGTAGTTGTGAATGTAGACAGTAGTTGACCTAGAACTTAAGGATTGGTTCTAAGGGCTGAGCCAGTCTTGTATTAATCTGTACATACGTGTGTTTAAAGCTCTTATTTTGTTACATTTTCCTGAAACGAGCCGCTGATAATGACGATGACTCATCTATTTGTGTGTGTCGTATGTTTCGTGCAATTTAACTAAAAATAAATATTGAATGAAATAAATAAAGGAATAATACAAATGAAGAAAAGCCTATTAGCTTAAATTCTGGTTCTATAGTAAACAATGCAAAACAACAAAATAGTTCTTTTTAAAAATGCAACTGAAAATTTATTTTGTGCCTTAACAATTGGACTTAAAAAAACTGTATTTAGGTCAGATATTTGTTTGGACCAGAAGAGGGCGCTGGGAACCCAGTGGTCGGTTGGCATGCAGATATCTTGCAGTGAAGAAGAGATGCTATGCTAGCAGACAGAGATAATAGAAAAACGTGACTTTTACAGATATTCACGTAATATTACAGATATTTTTCGATGCTAAAGGAATAAGGAATCATTTATGAACATGTTTAAGAGTAGAAGGCGGCCAGAAAGAAAGTAGTAGCAGATTCCGCCCGCCGCCAACACTTCTGGATACCCTCTGCTGGTTAAAAAAAGTACTGCGATTCAATTTTCACAGTATCGATGTGAATCGTGATACCTATGAATCGATTTTTAACTGCCTGACAATTAATCGTTACATCCCTACCAATGAGTATATCAGAGCCTGTGGTCTCGTGACTGCTATAAAGTGATACGTTCTCCAGGCATTCCCCAGGTCACATGACCTGGCCAAAGACGGTCCGTCTCTCCAAACTTACATAGTCGGTATTTCAAGAGGGAAGCCCGGCTCGGTCAGCGCTGTATATTGGCCTGAGGAATCATTTAAAATAACTCGTATAGGTTCACAGTGTGTCTTTAAAGCTGTAAAGGTTTAGATCTATTGAGTTCTTAGTAGAGATATTTGTGATGGTCTAACTGTCACCTACCAGAGCAAACACATATCTGTTGTTGTTTGACTACAGGCCTCGCGTCGTGTAAAGCCTCTCATCATATTGCTGAGCCACTTAAATGATAAAGTCGGTCCGTTTTTAATCCACATCGCTGAGTTTCCAATAAAGCAAAGAGGTCAAATCCTAAATCTACCTCCGACCTGTTCTCTAATACCTTAATACACCAGCACAAGCTCTTTCCAATTCACACGCTCAACGTCGTTCATTCAGCTCTCGCTTTGGGTTTAACCCAAATAAATAGAAAAAATCCTCCTCATATCACAGAGTTTAGTGATCAATATTCAAAGAGCAACTGAATGGATTCCACAGGGTTTTTTACAGCATAGAAAGATCGCGTATCAATTTTAAAGGCCAAATTTAATGAAGTTGAATTGATATGTAGAAGCTCAAACTATAGCAAATTCAGGTCAGAATTTAGAATAATGACTAATCGGAGCTTTACCACCGGGAATAACAAAGAGGGGTGTGTGTGTGTTTTTGTTGTCATTTTGTGCATTTTTCAGTTATTTTGTGTGTGTCTGTTTTTGTGCATCGAGTACATTTGTGTATTTGTGTTGTCATTTTGTAATTTTTTTATGTTTATCTTTGTGTTTTTGTTGTTGTTTATGTTGTTGGAATAATTTGGTGTTTTCTTTTTGTATTTTCGTTGCCATTTTGTATCTCTTCTGTTATGTGTGTTTGTTTTTGTAGTAATTTTGTGTATTTTTGTTATTCTTTAGTTTACTTTGTAGTAATTTTGTATGTTTTTGGACTTATTTGGTAGCTTTCTGTTGTCATTTTGTGTATTTTGCAGTTTTTTTTCGTAATTTTCTTGGGAGTCATTTTGTGTACATACATTTTGAATCTTGCGTTTACTTTGGGGGTCGCACAAAATGAGTCCGAGGGCCGGCAGTTGCCCATGTCTAGTATAAGAACAAGCACAAGCTGTGTAAACACCGTCAATAATGGCTTAAGAACAACAAAGATATTGAAAAATCCATTCAAAACATTAAATATAGACTTAGATAAAGAACATGGCAACATATGATAGATCATCTCTAAAATCAAAACTCTACGATAGAATTCAAACTATGTTCCCACGTGTTTGTGCAATTTCAGCTCCACATCATTTAAAAGAAGAGAATCCAAATATAGAAACCCTCCCACATGGTCCTGTGAGGTAAGCAACATTAGCAACATTAGCATATTAACATGCTGCTCAATGGATTCATTCTCTCTCCAGAGACAGAAATGTTGAAATAACCCCGCCCACCACTTCTCCATCGCTGTAATATTTGAAGGGAAAAACGTCAGATCTGAATATGGTCTTTTTCTCTTTAAAACAAACACTTTTCAGCTTTCTACAGAAAAACTATCATTACTAAAGTCACACTCAACTTCCACAAACTACAAAAGAAAACCTCATCATCTATTGTCCCACCCTAACTCCCTCTCCCCTGTTCCCCTAAAGATTTGGAAAATTTCACTTTTGTTGGGTTTTTTCTTTTTCTTAAAAAATGTATATTTTGATAGCCCTTTGAGATAACTATTGTTGTAATTTGCATTACATAAATAAAGATGAATTGAATGGAATTTACGGCAATTCCCATGGAAAGGTTCCAACTTTGGAAATTCCCACTTTTTTGGTGTTTTTTAATTGAATGAATGTTATTACTTAATAAAATTACTCCCAATTTTATTCCTACAACAGCGTATTAGGGCCACATGAAAATAAAATTAATAAAGACCAAATCTGGCCACTACCAGATCAAAGCCATAATATTTTGAGAATAAAGTTGTAATTTTATGAAATGAAAGTCAGTTCTTAATACAATTTTAATTTCTGAGATTAAAGTCATAGTATTTCAGGATTAAAGTAGTAATATTTAAAGAATAAAGTCCTCATTTTATTTAATTAAAGTCGTAAGACTGGGGAAGGGGGAAACTTACCTATATTCAACTGCTGATTGCGAAAAAACATAAAAAGCTAAAAACAAAATAAAGAATAAATTCTGATCAAAGTAAAGATTTTATTCTTTCAGAATCTGGTTTCAGATTTTAGATTGTCATCGTGCAAAATATTCTGTGGGTCTTTAAAAATCAGTGAAAATGCTCTAAAATGGCTGTTCTGAAAATGGCTGGGAGCCAATGACTTTAATCTTGAATTACTTTAATCTCAAAAATTACCAACTTTTAATAAGATACGACTATATTCCCATAAAATTATGACTTAATTCTCGACATATTGTGACTTTAATCTGGAAATATTACAACTTTATTTATGAAATACTATGACTTTGATCTCCTAAAATTACAATTTTATTAAGATACAACTTTATTCTCATAAATTTACAACTTTATTCTCTGAATATTACAACTTTAATCACGTAGTGACCATATTTATTCTTTTTATTATAATGTGACCATAATACAGTTTATATTTTTGAGATGTCCCAAAATTCCTGAATGTAACTTCTTATGGAAGACTCCGCCCCCTTTTGCAGAACTAGTGAGTGACACTTATTCTTATCATGGATTTAAAGAAAAAAAAAACAGAAGAATGACGCTTTATAAAACCACGTCTTCAGACTAATGTAAACTCCAGTTTAGCTTTAGTTTTCTTATCTAAACGTTGACTTAATTTATTTTTGAAATTTCCAATTCAATTTAACTGTGAGGCTTTGAATACGAGGGTGAAATAACAATCCATCATGTGAGCAGCGCTGAGGCGAGTCTGCAGCTGTTTTTACAGCCAATTGAAAGATTACGTGGACGGTGGAACAATCTCTGGGGTGTGTGGCTCGTGCACGCGTGTGCACACAATCACAGTCCATTTCATTTCACGACTTACTGGCCTTCCACATCCGTTTTCCTCTGAATTCCAGAGCTCTGATCTCATCGTCTGCAGGATTCCCTCATCTTTCCCTTTGTTTCCCCTCATCTTTCCCTTTTCATTTCATTCAAGTGAGAAAAAAAAAAACAAGAACAACAACTACTGAAGGCCATTTATCAAACGTGCTGCTTAATTCAGTCTGGTTAATTATTTCGATTCAACCAACGCTTTAGTGTATTGATCACTGAAGGGGGGCATTAATCATCTACCTCGATTATAAACTGTTAACGTCGACAATAACATGAATTAAGAGAAAGAAAAAAATCAACCAAATGAAGCAAAAATAAGCTAACAGAGAGATGCTAATCCAGGAAATGTGTAATTGCAAACATTCTTTGTGAGAAAATTGTCTTTGAAAATAGATACGGAAAGAAAGTCGTATCGGAAAGCTTAAATAAAGTGACTGCATTAATACAGACTTTTTTGTTTAAAATGTCCTCAATTTCACGTCAGGGTTTTTCGGAAGCAGGTTCAGGCCAATTTTGATGGAGAAAATAATTTTGGGCAAATCAAGAATAAAGTCGAAATGTTGAGAATAAAGTTTAAATATAATGTTGAGATTATAGTTGAATATTTGAAAATCAAATCAAAACACATGATCGATTTCAGATGACTTTACTGTCTATTATACTTCACGGAATCATCCCAAACATCCTAAATATTTGCATGGTATCATTTACAAAGTCAGGATGAATTATGCTGACGTAATATTACATCGCTATTGTTTACCGCAAATCATATTTGCTGTTATCGTTTGTGATGTTATCGTTTGCGGCGCTATCGTTTGTGCATTATTGTTTGCGGCGTTACCGTTTGCGGCGTTAGCGTTTGCGGCGTGATCGTTTGCGGCGTTATCGTTTGCTGCGTTATCGTTTGCGGCGTAATCGTTTGCGGCGTTATCGTTTGCACGTTATCGTTTGCGGCGTTACCGTTTGCGGCGTTACCGTTTGCGGCGTTACCGTTTGCGGCGTTACCGTTTGCGGCGTTAGCGTTTGCGGCGTTATCGCTTGCGGTGTTATCGTTTGTGGCATTATCGTTTGAGGTGTTATTGTTTGTGGTGCTATTGTTTGTGGTGCAATCGTTTGCGGTGTTATCGTTAGTGGTGGTATCATTTGTGGCGTTAAAGTTTGTGGTGTTATTGTTTGTGATGTTATCGTTTGTGGCGTTATTGTTTGCGGTGTTATTGTTGGCAGTGTTATCGTTGGCTGCGTTATCGTTTGTGGCTTTATTGTTTGTGATGTTATTGTTTGTGGCGTTATCGTTTGTGGCGTTATCGTTTGTGGTGTTATCGTTTGCAGTGTTATAGTTTGTGGCTTTATAGTTTGTGGCGTTAATTTACAAAGTTATTGTTTCATTAGAGTGTCATTGTTTACAGAGTTATCTTTTATAGTCTTATCATTTTCAGGTGTGTTTTCATGATGTTTCGTTACAGTTATTGTTTTTGGGTGCGGTATAATTTTAATTTTTTGCCATTATTGTTATTGTTTTCTTTGTCGTCATCTTTGTCTGTTTGTTTATTGTTTCTGTAATTATTGAAAGTAAAACTCTGGCCTTTAAGGTTTAACAAACTGCTTGTGTTCCATTTTTTTTCTCAACATGAATCTAATTCCTCAGCGAGTCGTTAATAAACGCTGTTTTTTTTATCTCCAGCGACATTAGCCACACTGCTTGTTTAACTGAAAAATCCCATTAAGAGGTGTGATATGATTAGGGGTGTGCATTGATACGATTTGCATGTTCCAATACAAGACAATACAATATACATTGCGATATATCGCAATATCAATAACAATTACACATTTCACCTTTACAAGTAAAAAATAGTATGACGAACAACTTGTTTCATTTTTTTAAACTTGCGAGAACATGTAACTGGTAACTAACCCTAATTCAAATTCATACAAATATCAGAAGCAAGTGGTATGTTTTAAATGTTATCAAACTGTCAAATTACATTTTATTAAAAAAGTTAAAATGTTGCTTCTACAACAGAATCTGAGTCTGTTTAATTCTTAAATTAATTTAATAAGTAACCACATGCATCTATAAAAGTGCCCAGTATGTATAATGAAAATAAAGTGCAATCAACTTCCAGCTAAAATGTATTGAGGAGTGAGTAGTTTAACAAGGTCTGGTGTGGTTTACTGACACCTAGTGACTGGGCGTTTACGTGCTATGCAGATGTTAGCGCAATTAAATGTTTTTTTTTTTTTTTTTTTCCATTAGAAAACATGACATAAAAAAAAAAAAATTGATTTAGACAATTTTGGGATCGATACGATAATCGCGCGGTGAAATGTTGCGATATTTTGTCGAAACAATTTTTTTTTTTCTTACACTTGATGTATGATCCCAAAAAATATGTATTTATGAAATGTTTAATTACTGTCAAACATTGAATGTTTAGCTTGAGCCGTGTGATTGGAGATGCTTCTGCTGTGTTATGTCACCAGGTAAACTGATCACCAGCTACTCTTTGACACTTTTAAATACAGTCACATTAATCATTTCATCATGAATTATTTGGTTTTTTCCTTGTTTTTTCTTCACTTCCCAGAGTTTGGATCCAAACTCCAAACCTTAAACTGATGCTCCTCGTGGTTTCCTGTGAAGGTATCCGCGTTTTTTTTCCTCCCACATCGTGTTGGAATGCGGAAAAGATTCAGATCTCCAAAAAAAATAAATAAATCAGCCTTTAATCCTCCCTGGGGAGGTGCGTGGCTGGATGAATGAGCGCGCACACGCGCACGTACACGCACCGCTGTTGCGCAGGTGTTTGAGGCGAACGCGCCACACCCCGACACCCAGACCAGGACAGTCTGGGTCCTCATGGAGCTTTAAACCAATCACCACCAACTGAATTCATTCATCCACAGTTTCAAATGATCACATTAAATATAATAAAGTCAATATTTAAGAGGATTCCGCGCGTCTTTCCCTTTGGGATCGATGCGTAAAAACGCGCATACCCGCGGACAACTTCATTTTTCTGACCAAACCCGATGGTTTTCTTTGATCCTAAAATGTTCTAAAAAGGTAGAAAATAATCAGCTTCACTCACCGTCAGTGCGTCCGTGTCCTCTCCGCTCATGAAAAACGGTCACACGCGATGGATTCACGCGCCCACTCCATCCACTGTTCGCTCATCTATGCCAAAGGAAGGACGGGCGCACACACGCGGTCCATTACGCGCAGCGACACGCGTCCTGCGCCTTCACGAGAGGAAGAAAAAAAAAAAAGAGGAAAAAGACGAAATTACAAATCCTTTTTTACAGAAAAAAATAAGTCATGCAATGGAATGAAAGGAGGATGAATGGAAGAGTTGAGAGAGAAGGAAAGAAATCCTGCAGACAGAGAGAAAGAGGAGGACACTGCAGAGAGAGAGAGAGAGATGACACACACACACACACACACACACACACAGTGCGCGCACACACCTGTAATCAAAATGCAGCTGCCACATTCAATGCTTTAATAAACTCAAGGTCCGCCGACCTCAGTTTGATTTCCCTTCACCAAAGGGAGGAAAATATGAAAAAATATGTTCAAAACTTTAGGGTCAAATATTTGATCACATGATGTCCTGAAAAAAAATAAATCCTTCCGTTCATTTTATTTCACTTGACTTTAATTGCAGGATGCGGCGAGAACAAGGGCGACTTTTCAAAATAAAGCTCCTCACAAGGTCACAATAAATCCCAAACTGAACTGAAACACAGAGAAAGCATGAATGAAAATGTTTGGATGAATGAGGAGGAGGAGTCAAGCTTTAGGGTTGCTGGTCAGATGTTGTGTAGCAGTAGTCGTAACAGAGCAGAGCCTCCTCAGGCTCAGACCTTTCTTTCTAGCGTAAGAATAATGCATTCATCTAATGCAGGGGTTCTCAACCTTGGGGCCAGGACTTCATTTGGGGTCATGAGACACTGGGAGGGGGTCGCTAGATGCCTTCAAGAAACTACAATTTTTTGATCAATTTCAGCCCATTTTTGCTAATTTTTACCCTTTTTCTGCAACTACACCAAACTTGCCATATTTTAACCCATGTTCATCACTTTTTCTTGCATTTTTGCTACATTCCTCCCATTTCTGACATTTCTACATCACATTTTAATGCCTTCTCTGCACATTTTATCAACTTTCAAGACATTTTCAGCACTTATAAACCCTTTTCCACCTAATGTCACATGTTGACCCATTATTGTCACTTTTAACCTCTTTATACCATATTTCATGCTTATTTTTGCCAATTTAACCACATTCATGATTTGTCACACCTATTATTTGCCAGTTAAAATCATTTGTTTCAATATTGACACTTTAAACCCTTTTTACCACTTTTTTGTCAGTATTTGGCCACTCTACTTTGTAACTTAACCAATCCAAAACACACAAACATTACAGGAAAATTACACAAAATACATCAAGCACAAAAAAGAAATTGAAAAAAAAAAACAAAAAAAAAACACTAAATAACTCAAAAATACAAAATGACATTAAATGACACTAAATAACACGCAAAACATGCAAATAAGCATATCAAATGCACAAAATGATAACAAAAATTCACAAAATGACACTTAATTACTTAAAAAATGCAGAAAATGAAACCAAATGACAACAAAAACTGTGAAGATGACTCAAAACAAGAACACGTTTTATTCAGATCAATAAATGTGTTTATCACAGATTCATAGAACAATGAACCATCATTTTGCTGACTTTATGGATGCACCCCAAAAATATCTCCTCTTTATTCCCCATTATAGATGGTCCTGTTGGGGGTCATGGGCTGAAAATGTTGAGAACCACTGGTCTAACTGGACAGACGCTGAGTTCGCACCTCATTTATGTGACGTCACACAGACACACTGTGATAAATTATGCATTCTGCTCTTGTAGTGGTTGGATTAGCGGAAGCCTGAGTCTGAGTAATAATAAGTGCAGATGTCACACACATGCTGTGATCCATCAGCCTGATGCTAACGCTGCTGCTGCTGCTGTTAATAAAGTCCTCCTGTCACACGTCGACCTGCCATGTTTCCACACATTACAGCAGATGTAGTCTGATTACTTAATCCCTCCTCAAGCAGATGATTTTTAATGCACGATAAAAGATGAGAAAAATGATTATTTTGTGTGAACGCAGGGAGAGGTTTATAGACTTCCTTTATCATTGATTTTTGGTCATGCTGTGGATCTCTGTATTTGTTCTAATTGTTCACCCTGGTAGATCTGAGGACCTACCTGTGTGGAGTTTGCTTGTTCTCCTCAGGTTTCTGTCTGGTCACCTCCAGGAACATCAGCTGTGCCAACCCTGAAAAACATGCATGTTGGGATGTTAGTGAAGTATGTAAACCGTTAAAGTACAAAATGTACAAAACAAATTAGCAAATATGAAATGACTTATCATTTCCTAATGTTCACTTTGTTGTTTAGCATTCTCATTTTCAGCGTCATCGGTTTTAGCTGTATTGATTTTGGCAATATCGTTTTTAGCGTCATTGTTTGAGGCGCTATGGTTTTTAGTGCTTTGTATTTTAGCGCTATCGTTTTTGGCACAATCGCTGTTAGCAAGTTTGATTTTTAGCTCTATTGATTTTAGTGCTATCGTATTGATTTTGCTGCTAACGCTTTTAGAGTAATCAATTTGGCGCTATCGTGTTTGGTGGCATCGTTTTTGGCGCTATCATTTTAGCAGTAGTGATTTTGGCACTTTTGTTTTTAGTGGTATTGATTTTGACGCCATAATTTTAAGCAAAATAATTTGCGGTGCTATGGTTTTTGGCTGTATTGATTTTGGTTCTATCGTATTGATTTTTGGCGCTATAGTTTACTGCGTATTATTTTTGCTCTTATCATTTGCGGTGTCATCATTTACGAAGTGATAATTTGTCGTTGTTTACAGAGTTATCCTTTCTTATCATTTTCTGGTCTGTTTTTGTGATGTTTTGTTATAGTTTTTGGGTGCGGTGTAATTTTTTTTGCCATTATTGTTATTGTTTTCTTTGTTGTCATCTTTGTTGTTGTTATTTTTTTAATTATTAGAAAGTAAAAATCTGGCGTTTAAGGTTCAACAAACTGCCCGTGTTCCATTTTTTCCAAACATAAATCTAATTTTTCAGTGAACCGTTAAACTCTTTTTTTTTTTTTTTTTTTCCCACTTTTATACGTATTATCATCCACATATTGAAAGTTGGTCACTTTGTTGCTTGTAATTACAAGTTATTCTTTAGATAACCATGGTTTCTCTGCCGTCCCTGTGGCGCACTGTGAGGCTTAAAATGAGAAAGGAACTCATGGAAAGTTCCACTTTAATTATCTCACCTTTAAATGCACCATTTGTCATTGAACTGACTGAGAATCAGTCAGGTACGTTAATAGTTTGCCTTTAAATGGCCTTTTTTCACCCAAATTAATCTGCGAGAACGTGAAGGGGTTAGGGACCATTTCACATTTTCATTCCAGCGATGCTGAACCGATTTTAATGAGTCCCGGTGGTATAAAACCAATATCAGCAACACACAGCGGAGCCTCGTAAAGTCAAACCAATCAAACTCTCTCGGAGCAAATATTTCAACTGAAACAGCTAAACGTGAGGTCAAAAACACACTCAGACTGCTGCTACATTACGCATAGAACTACTTTTCTAGACTTTGTCACAGCTCTGCTTGTGTTTCGTAAGCTAACGTCCTTCTGTTATCTCTCCCTTCACAATAAAAGCTGTAATCACAAGGTTTCCAGCAGAGACGTATGATGTTTACCACATGTAGCTCAGAGTGTTTTAAATTCATATGAGTTCACACTTTGTTCCTCTTATTGTGTCTGTATTAATAATCTCATAAAGTGAATTTATCACAACCTCTGCATGTTTTTTACTGCAGAAAACAGATTTATTTATATTCATGCTATCACCCGTTCCCTCTTCTACATAAGCTATCATTCACTTTATTAAAAGATATTAAGTCATCAGAAACACCCCCCACCATTGTAAAAAAAAAAAAAAAAAAAAAAAAGAATGACTTTGGCGCTATTGTTTTTAGCATCATTGATTTTGGTGCTATTATTTATAGCATGATTGTTATTGGCATTATCGTTTTTGGTGCCATCATTTTTGGTGCAATTGTTTTTAACGTCACAATTTGCGATGTCATCATTTTAGGCACTATTTTTTTTAGTCATTGATTTTGGCGCTATCGTTTTTAGTGTGTTTTTTTGGTTGTGCTATTGTTTTTGACGTTATAATTTTTTGGTTACCATAATTTTTGGCACTATCGTTTTTAACGTCATTGATTTTGGCGGTATTGTTTTTAACGTAACAATTTGCGGCGTCATCGTTTTTGGCGCTATTATTTTTAGTTTCATTGATTTTGGCACAATCATTTTTAGCGTCATTGATTTTGGTAGCATTGTTTGTAGCATCATCGTTTTGGGTGCCATCATTTTTGGCACTATCGTTTTTAGCGTCACTGATTTTGGCGCTATCGCTATTCTTCAAATGCAACATTTGTAATTCCATATTTTAAAGGGTAATAAAGCTCTTTAATAATTAAGTGCAAAGGAAAAAAACATTTTCTATGTCCTACGTCATGACAGGGGGCATAGAGAATGGGGGTGCGTGATGTTATGCCCCCCCATTTTCTATGCCCCCTCTCATGATGTTTGCGAACCACTGCTCTAAATCCATAACTAAAATATATTTCACAAAAATCGTGATTCTCAACAAATACTGCAAAGTTTTTGAATAATTTTGTTGCTTTTTGAACCTTGAAATTTGTTAATTTCCCCCCAAATATACTGCAGTGGCCCTGAAAATCCACGAAGAAGAGTTAACACCCGAAGTGAAAAATAAACTACCACTGATAGTAAATTCGTCAATTTATGTATACACAATAAATACTTATATTTTCTGCCAGTATTTGTTCAATTCTAATTTTTAGCCCAGTTGCCCATTTCTAATCTAAGCATTAGCCTAACACACACATTCTTACACTAGCATTAAAACAAAAAAAATCATGGTAACATCATTCATATCTTTCCTGAGAGAAGAAATAAAGTGCGATCAGAGCGATTATCACATGCAGACGTGGTGTATTATGCATGAGTTTGAAGGATGAATGCACTGAAAATCTATTTTTTTATGAATGATATTAGGCTGATGTAGATTGAAGAGTTTTTTGGTTATAAAGTGTTTTTTCTCCAACGACCTCCTAGTGAAATGAAAGCAGTGATGAATGTGCACTGAGCGTCGTTACATCCCAGCTGAGTTCACTTTGTAACGTTGGAATCCAACACACACACACACACACACACACACACACGATACAGTGAGAGGACGTGCTCTGAACGAGTGAGTCGTCGACAGACTTCAGCAGAGTTCACTGACGTTCCATTTGTTTCAATCACTGCTTTCAGCAGGAAACACTGAGATTTACGGGAAAGCAAACGAGCAACATTTGTCAAACTTATAGACGCCTTTCAAACAGATGCAAGACTTTCACAAAGTAGCATTATCCCAAAAATATGAGCCTACGTCAGAGTGTGGTGAGAAATGTTGATATTTATCATTAACGTCCATAATTTGGATCGTTTTGCATTGAGACGGAGCTCTTTAATCTACACACACCTGCTCCTCTACACTGCTCTATGTCTGCACACGAGTCATTTTTGATCTTTTTATGTTGATTTTCCATTTTAAAATGTCTCCATCTCATCATCTTTCCCTGTTTTACTGACTATTAAACATCATAAAATCATATCAAATATGCCAAATTGGGATGTTAATTAAAAAAGTACAGTTAATTCTATATTGTAAAATGGACGTGATTTATATAGCGCTTTTATGACTACACTTTACAAGATCAGCTCATTCACCCATTTACACTGATATTATACATCAGAAGTAGGCAACTGGCGGCTTGGGGGCCACATTCGGCCCTCTGTCTAATTTCATGCGGCCCCCAAAGTAAATGTACAAAATGACAGAAAAATGCACAAGAGCAAGAACACATTAAAAACACATTAGAAAATACAGTAAAAGACAAGACAAAAACACAGAAAACACTACAAAAACACACAAAACTACTACAACTGCAACAGTAATACACAAAATTATACAAAAACATACAAAATTACAGAAAATGACAACAAAAGTACACCAAAAGACAAGAAAAACAGCAAAAGTTCCTTACAAACCCTCAGTGCTAACAAACAAGCAAAACGACAACAGAACTACACAAAAATTACCCCAAAAAATGCAAAATGGCAGCATAAATACACAATTTGAGTCCAAAAAACACATATTTTACAGGAAAAATACACATAGGGACTACAGAAATGCACAAAATGCGTCACAACAAGCCAGACAACAACACACACACACAATGAGAGAAAAACACACAAAATTACTATAATTTGTTCTTTCCTGTATTAATGCTCAGATCGTTCATTGTTCTAAATGCTGACATGAATGTTGATCATGTGACCCTCTGATCAAACAAATGCATTTCTGTGGAAATCACGCTAGATTACGTAGCGAGAGCTGTCCAACGTTTGCTGCACTTTTGACCCTCAGGGAATCGTTTAAATGGAAAAATCCCATAGAAATGTGTGATAATGTCCCAAAA
Source organism: Gouania willdenowi (assembly GCF_900634775.1). Lineage (NCBI taxonomy): Eukaryota > Metazoa > Chordata > Actinopteri > Blenniiformes > Gobiesocidae > Gouania > Gouania willdenowi. The sequence continues at coordinate 4,209,896 of NC_041061.1, read as the reverse complement.
CATTTATGTGAGGCATTTCCATGTCATGTTGGAGCCAGATTTAAAAGAAAGAAAGAAAAAAACAAACATGTCAGATTGATTTTATTTTGTTTTTGTTTCAGAACGTGAATTCCATTTTTTTTATTAAGCTTTTTTATTAATCAGCTTAAAAATCCCTGCATTATTACATTAAATTGTTGCATTTCCTGTTAACTTACGCAGCTTTAGCTTTAGCTTTAGCTCCATCCTTTACAAACTCATGAATCCCACCATCTCTCACTCCATCGGCGTTGAATTCACTCGTGTTTAGCCTTTTAATTGAAAAACCACCGCTCGCTGTTTGGTGTCTGCAGCTGATGAAAGACACAATGATTTAATAACCTGGAGTGTGATGACTGCGGGTGGGGGGGTTGGGGTGGGGACTCGTTCCTCTTTTTTGACAAACTGCTGCTGCTGAAGCTGGAAAACCAGCTGCTGTGTGTTCATGGGAATGATGGAAAATGCTTTTTATATAATACTCTGAGTTTATCATTGAGTTAACCCTGATTTCTAACATTTCCCATGACATACGATCATTCTGGTCAATGACTATTAATGACATTCACTTTGAATTTTGTTGCTTTGTCGTAAATGTTTTCCCAAGAATTTCGTAAAAAATATTGGTAAAAAAACCCACTTTGTTTCCATTAGAGAAACCATCATTCCCGATCGGATAGTTTTGTTTGCTATTCCTGTATTTTTTTGTATTGAATGCTCGTAGAAACCAGCAAGAAGAAAATGAGGCTCTTTAATTGGTCAAAGCGTTGCTGAGGTTCAGCTGAGTGGTCTTCTAGCGTTTCCTCTGATATTCTACAATTAAATATGTAAAACTAAGTCATGAACTCTTTTCCTTAAATATTGAGGAAGAAGAATGAGTGCACAAAATGATGCTAAAACACACAAAACAACAAGAAAAACACACAAAATGGCTTCAAAAACACATTCGCGATTCCAGCGACTCAATCACGTGATCTGAGTCCCTGGAAGTCGCTTAAAGTTGAACATTTTAAACTTTGAGTGTTGCGACATCCATCCGGCAATGAGTCTCTCCCTATATCACTCCCCCAGTCGTCGCGTCACTGGGGTAGATGAAGCAATGAAAAAACGCGACTATGTTCAAGCGACACATTATGAGCGATTTAAGCAACTATAGTCAATGAAGTTGTGTTCTGTGTGAATGCACCTGAAGTCGGTTGTGTGTAGTGAGTGCCAAAAAAAACAACCCAGCTAACAGCGACAAGAGAAGTTGTGTGGAAACGAGCCAACGTGTGCACAGAACGGCCAAATTTCAACACATCTAAACAATAATGCCTCTCCTAAGCAGAGGTTGAGACGGAGCATGGAGTGAAAACAGTGACATGTTGACTCTGAGGTGCTGCTTTAAGCTACAGAACAGATATTTGAATCACACACAGGCCCAAACATTGGAGCAATACTGAAAGAAGCAGCTAATGAATGGAAAGTCTAAAGAATAAAAGCCCTAAGACTAACGCTTTATAAACTCTTAAGTTAAAGAAATGAAAAATAATAATAAAAATGGTTTGATTAGTACATTTGTTTTCATTCTTTATTTGTGAAGCAAAACATTCCTCCACACTCCACACACTAGCAAATTGTTACACATTTGTTACTCTTCATTGGGATTCTTTTATTTTTTACATCGTATCATGAGTAATTTGTATTGTGAGCCCTATATCGTATTTCATATTGAATCGCATCGTATTTCGTATTGTGAGCTTTATATATTTTTTCATATTGTATCGTACTTCGTATTGTGAGCCCTATATCTTATTTCATATTGTATCGTATTATGAGCCTTATATCGTATTTAATATCATATCGTATTTTGTATTGTGAGCCCTATATCATATTTCATACTGTATTATATCGTATTTCATATTGTGAGCCCTATATCGTATTTCATATTGTATTGTATCGTATTTCATATTGTGAGCCCTATATCGTGTTTCATACTGCATCGTATCGTATTTCGTATTGTGAGCCCTATATCGTGTTTCATACTGCAACGTATCGTATTTCGTATTGTGAGCCCTATATCGTATTTCATATTGTATTGTGAGTTGACTATTTGTAACACCCCTAATTATTATGATACTGTTGATCACAAATTAGCACAATCACCACCGCTAGCTAACTATAGCTAGCTGATGTTACATTTCTATGGGTTTGTACCGCTTGGTTAATCAATTATTTGCGACTCTTTGATGTGAGCGTGGGAGTGTTTGAAGTTAGCTCAGAGCATCTCATCACAGAACATCTGATGCAACGTGGGACGCTTTAGAAGAAGTGGATCTACTGATTTATGGAACTGAGAGGATTTCTTTTTGTTGTTTGGTGCAGAAACACGAGCAACAATTCCCACTTCAGCTCTTTGAAAGCAGCAGGGGGGCCAAAGTGGGAACTAAAGCATTGGTTTCAGTCCCTTGAACATGAGATCAGGTTCAACACAGATGCTTCAGCGGGTAGTGCAGCACTTGAACGTTGAATAAAAAATTGTTTTTTTTTTTACAAGATAATCCTGTTGGTTCTCTAGGGTTCTAAACTTTGGGGTCGAGACCCAATTTTTCAAGCTAGTTGAGCCAATTTTTGTCTATTTTTTTCCTTTTTCTGCAACTACACCAAACTTATCATATTTTAACCTATTTTTATCACTTTTTCTTGCCATATTTTTGCTCCTTTTAATGCATTTTTGCTACATTACTCCAATTTCTACAACTACTCATCAAATTTAAATTCCTTTTCTGCACATTTTTTTCCACTTTCAAGACATTTTCAGCACTTATAAACCCTTTCCACCACTTTTCTACCTAATGTCACATATGTTGACCCATTATTGTCACTTTAAACTTCTTTTCACCATATTTCATGCTTATTTTTGCCATTTTAACCAAATTCATGATTTATCATACCTATTATTTGCCAGTTTAAACAAAGTGAACCAATATTGACACTTGGAACCATTTTTACCACTTTTTCTCTCCGTTTTTGGCCACTCCAATTTGCAACTTTTAACCAATCCAAAACACACAAATTGACTCAAAATAGCAACAAAAATACACAAAATGACAATAAACGATGCTAGAAACACACAGAACATGCAAATAAGTATAAAAAAAAAATGCGCAATTTTTTTTTTAAAAATTCACAAAATTACACAATTACTTGAAAAAGGCACAAAATGAAATCAAATGACAACAAAAAAGTCAAAATGATTCCAAAATAAACAAAACAACAACAATTTAACTGATTTCTGTGGTTTCTAAAATCCAATTTCACCACACTTTTAACCTATTTTATTTCTGATTAAAACAAGCATTTACATCTTTAAGATGACTATATTATATGGCACACATAATTATAAGCATCTGTTATCCATATGTTTATAGAACAATGGACCATCATTTTGATGACTTTAAGAATGAGCCCCAAAAATCTCTTTTCCTTCAATGTTCTTGTCTGTGTTCAACCACCTTCAACTACAGTGGGGGTCACCGCTCTCTGGCACTGGGGGCGCGGGCTGAACACGTTGGGAACCACTGTTCTATAAAACAGCATTTAAGAATAAAAGGATTTGTGTTGGCAAAGGTTTTACCAAATGCTGCCAATTTAAAGTGATTAACTCACAGATTAAGCAGGGCTCAGGTGTGCAGATGGTCAGAACAGGCGCTCACGCTCCACTTGGCTGACTGACAGCTCTGTGATAGGCTGAGCCTCACTGTTCTATCCTTCAGGCTGTTTACTTCTCACAGAGAGGAGACTAAATAACGGAGGATAATTTACATACCGGGGTTTGTTTGACGGCCTTTGTTATGGCACAGGTTTGTGTCCTGAAGCTCTTCCAACGGATGTGTATGGCCATGTAAAAAGGAAGTGGAGGTTTGAAGTCAAGGACTTCCATCTCTTTGCCTCATTTACCGCCAAGTACGGCCAGCCGGGGGCTTGTCCAGGACTTATTGTACCCAGGGTTCCCAAAAGCGGCACAGTTCAGTGCAAAAATGTTTTGAAATTAAAAACTACATGTGGTGTCAATCTAAGGCGACAAATTCAGGCATGGTTAAAAAAAATGAAAAAAATAAACAATTAAAAAAATAATTAAAAAAGGTTTGTTTTTAAAATAAATAAATAAATAAAGGAGGTTTCAAGGCAGCAAAAATTCCTCCATCATATTTTGTGATCGAGGTATTTGAGGACGATACATCCACATTACCACAAAAAAAACCTGCTTCGAGTAAAACATTTAAATAAAACACTTCCCTAGTTTTTACAAATTGTGACAACCCCAATTAGATGAGGGCCACTTGTTGCTTTCTTTGTGTTCCGATGAGTTGCATCTCATCATTTACGAAGTTGTGTTGTTTACTCTAAGTAAATTGTAGTTTGTAATTTCCTGGCAATTCCCCCTTTTGTGCTAGTTTTTGTCATGTACAGTATCTGAGCCAGTTGTGACAAATGGGGGCTTGTCCGGAATTGTACACTACATTGAAGGTCTATGATGTGACCTAAAATGAGTTTCTGGTTAAATAAAAGCAAAGTGTTACAACTCCAACACTTTGTGTTTAACTCTAAACAAATTATATGTCCTATCATAGATCTTCAATACAAGCATTATTTTATCAGTTTTTATTATTGTAAGATAACCCCATTATCAATATTTCATTATTTTTCTAATATCAGGCTGAAACAGTGGTGTGTGGATGTTCTCGTAAAAACAATTTACATCAGATCAAATCAAGCCCAATATGGAAACAAAAAAAAAAATTAAACGGGCAAGGTTAGAAACCTTTTTCTTGTGGAAACAACTGTTGAGCTAGAAAATGAGACAGGGTGAGGGCGATTCAGGGAAGGCTTCTGACAGGTGTGTTTTGTTTTTGTTGCTTTTTGACACTCCTGTTTACTTTGAAGCCAATGTAATTGTTATTAATATAATGACCAATCTGAGCATTAATATAAGAAACAACAATGGGCTTTTCTTTTTTTGACTGGTTTTGTTGTTTTTTTGTGAGATGTTAGTCATGTTGTGTGTTTTTGTTATTATTTAAGTGTTCTCATTGTAATTTTGTGGATTTATCTGTAATTTTCTGAATTTTGGTTGTAGATCGGTGTGTTTTGCGTCTATTTGTTCGTGTGCGCGTTTCGAGTTATTTTAAACGTGTTGTATATGCAATATCAATTTGTATGTTTCAGTCATTCTGTGTGGTTTTAGAATCTTTTGTGTGTTTTTGTTGGTATTTTGTGTGTTTCTGGAGTCATTCCATATGTGTTTTAGGTTTAGGTGTCATTTTCTGTTTATTTCATCCTTTTTGTATTTCAGGAATCTTTTGTGTGAAACTTTGTTGGCATTTTGTGTCTTTGAAGTAAGTCTATATGTATGCTGTTGTTGTTTTGGGTGTCTTTGTGATCATTTTGTGGGTTTTGCATTACGTGTGTTTTTGGAATTTTTTGTGTGTTTATGTGGTGTAATTATGTTGTCATTTTGCGTGTATTTTTAGTCATTTTATGTTTTGTGTGTTTTAGTCATTTTTGGGTGTTTTTCTAATCGTTTGCTGCAGCTTTTGGGCATTTTTGGACTTGCTTTGTGTTTCATGTTTGGCTTCATGTGGGATTTAATGTTTTTGATGCTGATTCTAATGTTCTTTTTTGATTTTCTGTTGCACTTTTTAATCATGTAAAGCACATTGAATTGCCTTGTGTATGAAATGAACTATACAAATACATTTGCCTTGCCTTCGTATTCCTTCCATATTCTTGAATTACAACGTTTTGGGAGATTTATTTTATTTCGGGGGCCGCACAAAATTAGACCATGGGCCACATGTGGATAGAAAATAGATTTCAAGGAAAAGATATTTCAGGCATAACCCACATTTGGTGAAATCTGAAGCTCCCTGAGGTTATTTTAAGCATCGTAGAAGGTTAAAGGAAGTTAGGAAGGACAACGATATAGAAATGACCTAAACCTGAGTGTCTTTCCTTCTAATTTCAATAAGAAATGACTATTTGTGACCAACTCAGACTCACTTTGCTTTTACCGAGCCAAGTTTTCCCAACAGACGAAGAGATGGGGGCTTTGGATGTTTTCCTGTCCATCGTCCCCTCAGGCCTTCCATCTGCACAGCAGCTCCAGAGCTGCTGTGCAAAGGGACAGGGAATTCTACCAGAGAAGGAAGGAAAGGAAAGGCGTTAGTCATTCGTGGTTTCTGTGGTCGTAGAACAAGCGTGGCCAGAAATTTTAAACATTGTCAGAACTGTGAAACTACAGGAGTTTACGGTCTGGATACTTTTCACGCTCCATCCCAGAGGGAAAAAGAGACGGCAAATGTTCAAATATGTGAAATAATAGAAATGAAAGAATGCCAGAGAAGCTTTCGTTTCTACCCAAATTTTTCCCAGTCCCATATCCCTTCAGACATTCAACCTGAAGCCACGTACCCCCTATTGCTGCACACTTAAAAAACATAATAATGTGATGTCATATACAATGTAGCGCTACAGTGAGTTTAGCCTATCCTGTTGAGGAATAATATATTATTCCTCAACAGGAATAATATATTATTTTACTCTCGCATTTTGCTGAAGAAAATACGAGAGGGGATTCAGGTGCTGGCCCTCGTGGCACTGCATTAGCTTATCTTTGGCATTAGCATTATGTAGCATTAGCCTAGCAATAGCAATAACCTAGCAATAACATTAACCTAGTATTACCTTTAACATAGCATTATCATTAGCCTAGCAATAGCATTAGCCTAACATCAACATTAACCAAGCAATAACAATAACCTAGCAATATCATTAACCATGCATTAACAATAACAAAGCAATAAATTTTGCTCAACATTAGCATTAGTCTAACAATAACATTGACCTAGCATTAGCCAAGCAAAAACATTAACCTAGTATTAGCATTGACCTAGCATTAGCCTAGCATTAGCATTCACCTAACATTAGCCTAGCAAAAACATTAACATGGCAGTAGAATTAGCCTAGCATTAGCATTAGCCTAGCATTAACATTGACCTAGCATCAGCTTAACAATAACGTTAACCTAACTTTAGTATTAATCTAGCATTAATATTGACCAAGTATTAGCTTTAAAAAAGCATTATCATTAGCCTAGCAATAGGCCAACATCAACATTAACCTAGCAATAACAATAACCTAGCAATATCATTAACCATGCATTAACATTAACAAAGCAAGAAAATTAGCTTAACAATAGCATTAGTCTAACAATAACATTGACCTAGCATTAGCCTAGCAATAACATTTACCAATCATTAGCATTGACCTAGCGTTAACCAAGCATTAGCATTCATCTAACATTAGCCTAACAATAACAATAACCTAGCATTAACATTAACAAGGCAATAGAATTATCCTAGCATTAGCATTAGCCTAGCATTAACATTGACCTACCATCAACCTAACAATAGCATTAACCTAACATTAGCAATAACCTAGCATTAGCCTAGCAATAACAATAACCTAGTATTAATATTGACCTAGTATAAGCTTTAACATAGCATTTTCATTAGCCTAGCACTAGCCTAACATTAACATTGACCTAGCAATACGTAGCTTCGCAATAGCATTAATTTAGCATTAGCATTAACCTAGCATTAGCATTAACCTAGCATTTGCCTAATAATAACCTAGCAATAGCATTAACCTAGCATTAGCATTAACCTAGCATTAGCATTAACCTAGCATTCGCCTAATAATAACCTAGCAATAGCATTAACCTAGCATTAGCATTAACTGCTCTAGAAACTGTATATTCTAGTTAACAATGTTGTCATTGTTTTTCATTTTCATTCTCGTACCCCCATGACAATTCTCGTACCCCTGGGGGAACCCGTACCCCACTTTGGGAATCAAGGTTCTAGACAAACCATCTGTTTTCTATTCTGCTAGCAAAGCTGAAGCTACTGGACTTGGAGATGATTCACGTTTCATCCAAAGATACTTCTACACTTCTGAATCAAACATCTGAATTGTGTTGTTCTGATATGTGCGGGAAGTCTTTGGAAACTGTCTGGAACATTTGTGCACCATTAAAACTGGGATATTCCAGATATATTCCATATGGAGCAGTTTCCTCTCAGAGGAGACCACATGTGTGGACGGGAATGTGTTGGAACTGGCGTTTGGACCAGATTGTGTGTTTTCTAAAAATACCAGCGGTACCTGCTGTGGTTCCACTGGTCTTTAAAAGAGAACTCACTAGAACATGGGCCAGGAATGCTTTAAAAAAACATGCTTTTTTATTTAACGTAGTGGAATGGGCGCCAGAGGAAGCGCCAACTTTGCAACGTTGTCGCTATATTTAGCAACTGTTCAGATGCTGCCAAGAAACTTTATTTTTATAAAGTTTCAACTGGAATTGTTTTTTTAAACAAAACGTTTGTCTTTTCTTTTTGAATGAAAATGTCATTTTTTTTTCCCTTTTTAATTTTTTCCTTATTTTTCTTTGCTTTGGTTTTCTTAAAAAAATAAATCTTCCTTCTTTTTAAAAGCTTTTTACTTTTTAAAATCTTGTTCTTATCTTAGTTTAGTTTGTTTATTAAAAAAAGATTTCCTTCCTTTTTTAATTATTTTTTTTTTTTAAATTACACATTTTCCTTTTTTAAAAAAAAAGAAAAGGTTTTTTACGCTTTTTAAATGTTCTTATTTTTCTTTTGTTTATTTTTTTAAATACATTTTCTTCCTGTTTTTAAGTTTTTTTTTGTTATTATTCTTTTCTTTTGTTTGCGTTCTGTTTTTTTTTTTTTTTTTTTAAATAATATTTTCTTTTTAAAAGTTTTTACGCATTTTTCTTTTCGGTTTTTCATAAATTTATCTTGTTTTTTTTTTTTATTTATTTTTTTAAAAAATAAAATGTCCTTATTTTCTAAAAGTATTTTCTTATTTACCATATATACTGTATATATATATATATATATATATATATATATATATACAGTATATACCATATGAGTTTCTCTGTGTCAGTAGCATTTTACTGGCAAACAAATAATACATGATTTAGTGTTAAAAAAAAGGTCAGGTTTTGTTGTTTAAGTGTGTGTGTATATATATATACATATATAAATATATATATATATAAATATAAATATGGGGTGGTGATTAGTGCTGTGGTAGTCAAAGTAGACACGGGTTATCATAAAATGAATATTTTTGTTGTAAAATGAATGTTTCAGCCTTCACTCAGCTGTTATTTGTTCTCGTTTTGTTTACTTTCCTCAGAGACGAGCCTCAGGATTCAATAGCGACTAATTATTCAGAGTTTATTAATCTGATGCAAAGGAAAGATGAAGAAGAAGAAGAGAGAGTGTGACGAGCATCACGGGCTGATAGAAACATTAACGTTTTGATCTTAGAGTTGATGGAGTTTGTTTAAGTCCAGTTCAATAAATTGACTTAATTAATTTAATGGTTCATTACGTCTATTCATATGTATTTATTAGTGTTTCTAACATAATGTAGTGTTTGATTTTCATAGCTCACACTTCTTTGTGTTATTGTTGTATTCATGAGTCCATGTAACTCCAATAAAGGACTTTTTGTATTAAATTAGAGCCATAAGTCTCTGTTATTTACTTTTATCTACTGTACTTTATGTTTTATACACCATGAACCGAGGCCAGTCCATCACTGAGCTACAGTGTGTTGGTTACTCAGCATCTCATCAAACTCCATCTTTATTTATAAACCTGACACTGAGAATAAAGCTTCATGGCCCCACAAAACAGAAACACTAAATTAATTTTTTAAAAAACCGCACAAAACAACAACAAAAATATACAAAATCAATGCAAAAAGACAAAAAAACACCTCCAAAAACACACAAAACATAAAGAAAACATAAAGATTCACAAATGGTTTGAGGAAAAACAAACAAACACACAAACAACATAAAAACATTAAACATAAAAATGTCAAGAACTAAGAAAAAAAGTAAATAACAAAAACATGCAAATTAAAAACTAAAACACACAAAATGAGAAAAATACCAAGAATACACAAAACAATTTAAAAAAATTACAAAATGACTCAAAGAATACCCCAAATAGTTTCTAAAAAATACACATAATTACCACAAAAACATACAAGATGAAATCAAAAACACACAAAATAACAAGAATTCACAAAATACTTTTAAAAACACACAGACACCAAAAATACAACTTAAAACAAAAATACACAAACGACAAAAACATCCAAAAATGTAAACAATTAAAAAAAAAATAAAGATAAAAAAATAACTCAAAGAATAAACAAAAAAGTAAAAAAAATTACAAAATTACAACAAAAACATACAAAATGAAATAAATAAAAAATCATAAGAACGCCCAAAATAACCAACAAAGACGCCAAAAACACAACTTAAAATCAAAACACACAAATTACAATTTAAAAAAAACAAGTAAATACAAATAAGACACAAAATGGCAACAAAAACATACAAAATAAAAATAAAAAATACACACAAAATGACAAGAAAACACAAAATAACTTCAAAAACACAAAGGCACCAAAAACACAATTTCAAATAAAAACACAAAAATAATGAGAAAAATAAACAAACCATTCACAAAAACACATGAACACTTTGTTGTTTCCCGTGTTATGCTTTAAATAGTCGTTATTCTAAATGCTGACCACGAATGTTGATCACGTGACCCTTAGGTCAGAAACAGTCACATGATTGTGGCCTCGCTGTGATAAATTAACGTGGTCCATCTCTGATATGATTTTGCTAAAGTGGTTGAGAAAACAACAGGCGACGCTAGTTAGCTTAGCTTTGCCTCCACAGCTGATTTACAGTGATTCATCATAAAAATGTAGCGTCACCGTTAGCTGCATCACAACACAAGGTGACTCTGAATGTCAGTGGAAGTCGGCGTGAACAAAAGCTCAGAGCAATGCTACGTGGACGCTAACACGCTTCAAATGTGGAAACACAAACACAATAAAATGCTCAAGAAAAACTTTACAAAAATATATTCTTAAAGTTAGCATCTGTTAGCCTCATTAGTGCTAAGGGTATAGATGCTCAAGCGAATCCAAACCCTCCTTGAACCCATTGTCACCACTGTCTAGATCTATGCTATGCTAACTAGCTAAAATGAAATAGCCATTTCGAATCAAACTTAAATCGGAATTCAGTGGATGGTTTATAATTATAATAAATATAAATAATTTCTCGATCTTATAAACATTTAATTCCGCTTTAAGTTAATTCCGTTCGCCATTGCGATGACCCGCTGGTGACGACATAATCCAAGATGGCCGCCTAAAGCAAGCGTTGGACTAGAGCTGAGATTATTTATTTAATAGAGTCTTAGAAGATATGGATATAATGAAAAGAGTGGATGGACAGAAGCATAAACATGATGACATTCACATACATTTTACACACACAATATCAAAAAAATAGTGAAATAATGTTTATTATATGGTATTTTATGTTGTATCTGGAAAAAAAAGTCAAGAAAACATCACGTTCGCTCCCCGTCCAATCAAAACCTGAAACTGAATAAAGACGAATAAACGTGTTTCCATGGAAACCTCGATTCTGAATTAATATTTCCATGTAAACACGATGACGAACACTTTAATTCCAAATTTAAAAACATCATGTAACCCTTGGCCTACATCTCTCTATTCATAATTCTCTCAATCCAACCCACTCACACAGATTGTAGAGTCAGTCAGTGCTGGGCTACATATGAATATTACAGTGAACTGGTGACAGGTGAATTATTGATCAGCTGTCACTGAATATGACCAGCACATCAACATATGTGAAGAAGAAGAAGAAGAAGAAGAAGAAGAAGAAGAAGAAGAAGAAGAAGAAGAAGAAGAAGAAGAAGAAGAAGAAGAAGAAGAAGAAGAAGAAGAAGAAGAAGAAGAAGAAGAAGAAGAAGAAGAAGAAGAAGAAGAAGAAGAAGAAGAAGAAGAAGAAGAAGAAGGTCCAAAGTGTTAATATTAAAACAATTATTCTAAAATGGCAAATAATGGCAAATGTGGATAAAGTATAAAATAAAAAATAAAAACAAAATATGGTGAAAAGAGGTTAAAAGTGACAATAATGGGTCAATATGTGTGACATTAGGTGGAAAAGTGGTGGAAAGGTGGAAAGTGTCTTGAAAGTGGAAAAAATGTGCAGAAAAGGCATTGATATTTAATGGAGAAGTGGCTGAAATGGGAATAATGTAGCAAAAATGTATTGTTTGGTGCAGTTGCAGAATAATTGTAAAAAAATACGCACAAACTGGGCTCAAATTGTTGTAACAAGTTTGGATGAACTGTGGCCGGGCCAGCAGAACGTCTCTGCGCTGAATATACGTTCCACGTTCCCGTATGTGCCACGGGGGTCCCCTGGCTGGGGGTCCCCTGGCTCGAGCTCCGAGCGTCGATGCGTACACATCTATAGATTATAGCTACCAAATTTCAGCCCAATAATAATAGAGTGATTTTAACTAGTGTACACAAAAGAAGAAGAATAACAACAACAACAAAATGAGTGGAGATTTGAGTAGCCCCTCCCTAAATATACTCTTAGTTTCTTGGAGGCATCTGGTACCATGTAAAAGCAATGACATTAGTCTGTTAGTTTTACATCAAAGGGCAAGAAAATGGCCGTTTCTTGCTATATGGCGACTACTAAAATTCACATTTTACATGTTAATTTAGTTTTCTTCTGTTTGATATTTCATTATTTGTATGTAAACGTCCACGCTAGATCGTGGAGGCGTCAGAGGTCAGGAAGTGGACACATGGCCACCCACACAAAAGCGTATCACATGTTCCCACAAATCAACCTCCTCAGTTGACTCCACACATTTCATCTGTATTCCTGTGTGTGATCTGCTCCAGCAGAGACAATCACATTTACTCATCGTCCTTTAGAGCGAGGCGTAAAATGTGATGTCGCGTCCTTGTCGGCGGTCAACGAGGAGACTCGAAGAGAAGCGTCGCTGTATTCATTCTAAAGGAACTCTAAATAAATCACAAAGACTTTCCTCTGGAAGCTCTATTGTGTGAATGAGAGCTGTTTCCATTAGTCTTGGAAATGCTCAAAATCTAAATAGCCCAATAAAAAAATGGTAATGGAAAAAACGTGAATTTGGAAGAAAAAAAAAACACTCAAATGTCGCGCAAATTTTTTTACGCTTTCATGAAGAAGTTTTCATATTGAAATGTATCACAAAATCGCGATGGAAACAGTGTTTCCGCAAGTACACGTCACATGACATGGCGTGTCTGGTCACATGACCACTTCTCTCTGTGAAAACGTGGCAGAAAATGTTCAAAGCCCAATTATATTTTGTCGGAATTTTTGAAAATATTGCTTTTATTTTGCAAAAACAACATCTTGAAAACACAGCTAGTGACTCTCTGATGTGTATTTCAAGGAATAAAATTGTTCTAAAAAAGTGTTTTTAAAAGATACCAAGAGCAAATTTTAATCGCAAGCGTCATCAAAAGATCACGTCTGGGATTTTCAACACATGATTTTCTATAAAATGGAGATTATTTGTTTTCTTGAACATTTTGATGGAAATGAAATAAAAATGCTTTGATATTTTACAAAGGACTACGAAACACTTTGGAAATCGAGCCAAACAGGAAAGACAATGCATATGGATAGATTCGTTTTAAAGATTTTTTCAAAACACACAGTCGCACCACATGATATTTTAACTCCTTAAATCAGGGGTAATCAACCTTGGGGTCAGGACCCCATTTCGGCTCACGAGACACTGGGAGGCGGTCGCCAGATGCCTTCAAGAAACTAAGAATATTTTTTGAACTATTTGAGCCCATTTTTGCTTATTTTTTTTACCATATTTCTCCAAATACACCAAACTTGCCATATTTTAACTTATTTTCATGACTTTTTCTTGCCATATTTGTGCTCCTTTTAATACATTTTTGCTACATTACTCCCATATCTGCCAATTGTTTATCAAATTTCGATGCCTTTTCTGCACTTTTTTTTCCACTTTTCAGACATATTCAGCACTAAAAATCCAATTTTACCACCTTTTCCACCATTTTTGGTCACTTTTAACCCATTTTTATTCCTGATTAAAATAAGGATTTACATCTTTAAGATGACTATATACTATGGAACAAATAGTAACAGTGGATATTATTCAGATAAATAAATAAATAAATGTGGTTATCACAGATTCATAGAACAATGGACCATCATTTTGCTGACTTTATGGATGGGTTAAGACTCTCCTTTATTTATGCACATAAACCTTTTTAAACTGAAAGTAATGTAGTAATACTAAAAGTATATCATGGTAAAGTTCATCAAAAATCTTGACTCCTTCTGTCTTTGCACCATCTTTAATTTTTTAATATGCATTGATTGGTGTACAGAGAGCTTTGATCTATGACCCGTTGAGCTCACCTGTGATCAAAGGCTTTGTTGCCCTTGCTTTGAATGTTTGATCAAATGCATTCAATCCTTTTGTTTCATTAGGTTACATTGATCCTCCCGCAAGCAGAAAGATAATGTGATGAAATATGGATTAAAAAGCTGAGTTTTTATGCCGTACGTTGATAAAGTGGCTATGGTGTTCCCTCCCCCGCGCTGCTTTGCTTTGAAGCTGAAAACGCGGGGGTCGGCTTTGTAATTATGTTTTTCTACAAGCGCTGATACATGGTGGACATAACGCCTTGAAATAACACTTTCACACCTGATTGAAGCGGGAAAATGTTTGATAGAGGAAACCAGAGAGCTCCAGTGCAATACCTATGTTCACATTCAATTTCCCAGTAAAATGTCCCAGAACTTTGAGTTTGGGGTAGACACACTCAGACGATGTGACATTTCATAGTTTCAATATGGATATACTTTATAATCTTAAAGTGTCAAAGTTTGTCTAGTTTTTAGATTGAAATGATTGGTAAAAAGGCTAAAACTTCCTGTTTAAATTACTTATTTGTTGGCAAAAAGCATGTTATTTAGCATAGCATACAGGCTAGTCAAGAAAACAGCAACTTTAGAGAACGACAATTCCGTCTATTAGTTTAGCGTGTTCTACAAGTTCACTATTGTGTTGCTTTTTTTGCATGCTAATTGCTGCTGATACAATGATGTAAGCTAATGCTAAATGCTATGACAAAGGCTATGCTAATTGCTATGTTAAATATTATGCTAATGCTAAATGCTATGATAAATGCTATGCTAATTGCTATGATAAACATTATGCTAATCACAAATGCTAGCCAATGTAAAGTGCAATTTTTTTTTTTTACAAAAGTAGTAGCTTTACGAAGCACCAGGAGAACCACTGAGTTCAACATTAGCCACATGATTAGAAAGGAAACTAATGCTAAATGCTATGCTAGTTGCTACGCTAAATGCTAGCCAATGTAATGTTTATTTTTTGCAGTTTTACAGGAAGAAATAAGGACAGGAAATGGCCAAAGTCTTGAATGGAATAGTTCCACATGTTTGTCTAATAATAATTCCTTCTTGTTCTTTAGCTAACTGGAAAGCTAAAGCTAGTGATTCGGTTCAAGAAGTTACATTTTCCACAAAGTAGGAGCTTTATGAAACAAGGGAGAGAACCATTGAGTAAAAGCTAATGCTAATGCTAACAGATTTATTATGGGTATACCAAAGACTTTTATTAAAACTAGCTTACGTCCAAAGCTACGCTTAAGTATCAAAACCAACAGCTGGCCTTTATAATGTGCATCAATGCACTTTTATTTTGAAAGACTTGTTGTTAGCTGGTTGGTATCAGGTGTTTAGAAAGATAAAAACATGAAAAATGATGCATGTGTGAGGTCTGGACTCTGTAACAGAGATGGTAACAAAGAGCTCACATGAGTAATGAGGTTAACGGAGGACAAACCCATCGATAGGAGAGAAAAACGAGTAAAGGCAGCGGGAAAACAACAGCGAGGGAACATCAAGTGCAAATAAAAGTGGATAAATGAGACAGGGGAGGTTAGTGGTGGACATGGACGGAGACGAGGAAGAGGCCTTCAGAGAGACAGGGTGTCTTTTTAACGGCAGGTTAATGTTTGCAGTAAACGATGAGCATGTTTTATTCAGGGTGAAGAAGGAAACCTCAGCAGTGATGTTACATTAAAGCTGATATCTGCAGTTTCTGAGAAATCAATATTTATGTATCATTCTTTTGAAATGTAAAAAAAAATACCTAACTAGTCTTTTACTATGGTCTACTGCCGGTGGTCATTCATATACATTAATGTATACTGTATAAGGGGGGGGGAAGAAAAGACGTTTTTTATATATATATATATATATATATATATATGTATAAAATGTCTCGAGTTTCGCTTCGCAAATAACGAATGAAAACAAATGTACCAATCTAGTTTTAAGAGCTGTTCTATGGACCTGCCAAAATAAATCCAAAATACAGCTTGAAATGTTCAGCACCCTCTTATAACTTAAAGAGAGAGTAAAGTAGCTCAAATTAAGCAGTGTTATTATCGATGATGTTCTACATGATATATGATACAACACTAGATACATGTGCTTTAATATGTGAGATACACTTTGACATGGAGGGAGAGACTTGCTGTCAGTTGTAAATCACTGAGTCAAACAACAGGTAGGAGAGAATAAAAGGATCCATAGGGATTAAAAGCATTTCAAAGTCCAACAATGCAGATTATGGCATTAAAAGTCTCTAACAACATAACTCCACCTTTGCTGATTGTCTATGTGCTTCCGCGGACAATGGATGCTGATTTTGTCGCGGGAGAGGAGGGCGAGTAGATTATCACAACAATCCACCGCTTTATATCCAGACAAGTGTGAACTGAGCGCAGGATTTGCTCGTTCTCTGTTCCAGCCACTGGTTTTCTCGGTGCATCACTACAAACAACAGACTAGTGAGTCTATGGAGCACCCACGGTGTCCGCCATGTTGTAAACAAAGCACTGAGCTGCTACGGGAAGCAGGAGGGTCCTTTAAAAATTTTTTTTACTTGGTTTTATTTTGTAAACCTTTGAATTTTATATCGCCATTTTTTATCATTTCCTAGTCACTGTGTTTTTGGCATTTAACATGTGTATATTATCTATATTATATTAAAAAAAATTTTTTTAATGAATTTGGGAAAACTTAAATAATAACTTTTGATCACGGGGGGGCAATGCCCCCCTGCCCCCGCAAACTGTGCATATGTATAGACCCCTATACAAATGGGAACGAGCCCAGCCAATAGGCTTCGACTTCCTGTTTTAAAGACTGTCAATCAAATTGAATGCAGACCTGTGCATGGAAACAAGGCTGCGCGTCACAACAGCAAACAGGTAAATATGATTTTGGCTCTTACCTGACCCATAGATCTATATCAATGTGACCCAATGCGACCTTGTTATGTTCCGCGATGCACGTGCAGAAAAGTAGAGGCGTGGCTTCTGGTAGATTGACAGAGAGAGTGGGAGGAAGTGGAGCTGTTTAGGGCGGGACATTGAAACGTTTCTCAGAAACTCCGGATATCAGCTTTACACATCTCGTTTCTGAATCATTAGCAAAAGTGTTCCAACGGTGTACGTGCTAATCATGGGCGGAGTTTGAGATTCTTACCGGGGGGTGGCAAAGAAAGAATGGAATTAAATATATAGGCATAATGGACCAAAATTAATATTTCAATATTTCTTCTCAAAATGGTGATATACAATATAAATCTTGATCATTTTAATTCAAACGAAGACAATTCTGGGTTAAATTTGCTGACACAAAAAGCAACACAAGCTAAAATAACATCACGGTGCTTTAGGAGTAATAATAATAAACATTCTTTAAATAAAACAACTAGCGGCCCCCAAAAGTAAACGCACAAAATTACAGCAAAAAAATACTACAAAATTACTACAAAATCACAAATTAACAGAGAAATATAGAAAAGAACAACAGCAATACTTAATAGAACATCAAAATACACAAAAGGAGAAAAAATGCAACAGAAATCCAAGAACATACAGTACATACTAAAAAAATACACAAAATGACAGAAAGACATCATCATTAAAAACAAAATTACCAAAAGACAAAACAACAAAAATACATAGGATATCAAAATAGACAAAAGGAGGAAAAACATACACAATGGAACATTTATTAATAACAAGCTGCACAATATGCACCACTTTTGGCTTTTTCTACTATAATGGACAGCACGTGTGAGTGAGTTCTGTAGTGTGGCTTGTTTAGATGAAGGTCTGGCTTAGAACGCACTCAGTGATCATCTAACTGTGCTCTTCATTCTGTTCTGAAAGCAGCGACTCCTAAAACAAATATTTGAATACAAAATAAGCTCTAAAATAAAAATGTATCGATATATGAGATATTGTAAAAGTAGAAAACTCAATATATCTTCAATCTCGATATATTGCCCAGCCCTATGTAGATTATCTCGAGATTTGTGCCAACTACAATGTGTGTAATGTATACAATAACGCAAAAAATGAGTAACATAATTGATCATGAGCGTTACAGAGAGATGTAGGCCGTCGCCTTAAAAGGAAGACGATGGTCACATGACCCGAGCGCCTTAGAACTTAGAACAAATTAATTACTATATATTTTGTACAGTCACTGTGTTTAATGGCACTTCAAATATTTGTATATTATGTTAATTATATTTGGAATTTTATTTTTTTATGAATTTGGGAAAATGAATAAAAATATACAAAAGAACAAGAAATATATGAAAACAACAATTAAAACAAACAAAATGAGTGAGTATGCAAAAATTACAACAAAAACACAAAATAACTCAATACACAACAAAAATAAATATTTTTAAAAAAATGCAAAACATAAATTAAACTAAAACAATTCAAAATACTAACAAAAAATTACACAAAATAACTCCAAAACCACAACAAAAAACCCAATGAAACACAAAACCAGTTAGAAATATTAAAAATTATAACAAAAATACACAACATTTCTACAAATTGCAACTAAAACCAAAAGAAACAAAACAATCAAACACAGAAAAAATGAGCGAAAAATATATAAAATTACAACAAATGCACAAAATGACTGTATATGGTGCTAAACGTGTTTGTGGGAGCAAGTCTTAGTTACAGTGAGCTCTACTTCTCTGGTTCCTTCAGTTAAAGTATGAACTCTGGTGAAGTTTGATCCGTCATGGTCTGATTCACCTCGTGGTCAGCTAGAGAGAGAGAGAGAGAGAGAGAGGAGGAAGGAGGGCGTGACGGGAAGATGGAGGAGAAAAGAACAAGAAAAGAAAAGCCAAGGCTAAGTAGGAGAGACGTTTGATGGACGGACGAGAGAAAGACGGTGAAGCATCAAGAAGAGAAATGGTTTACCCTCAAACATAGACGTGGGCGACTGGTGCCTCCTGGTTTAATGTTGTGCAGCTTTGAAATTAAACATAGAAAATGTAGTTCTGTCAAGAGATTAATTAATCATGCTCTGTAATTAATTAATCTAATTCATCTCTTGCTGAGAAACGCCCTCAACATGAGGTATTTTCATTTAACATTTAACATTATATTGGCAGATCAAAAGATTGATAAATAACAAAGTGTCTTTATAAAGTCATTTATTGTTTGTTTTTAACAGAATAGAACAGACGCAGGCGTATACATTTACATTCTGTTGTATTTGAGACTTTAGTTCTGAGGGCTACGCGTTATATTGATGTGTACTTTTGTCGATCTCCAAATAATAGAAAATGCAAGTGAAATAAAACGTCATATGTTCACTGCTATAAGTTAGCACATCATAAACAATAACAAAACACATTTCTGACACATAACTTGTTGCTTTTTCTCTCCTTCAGATAATAATATTAGTTTGTTCATTTGTCAGCATGTAGCAGTGTGCACTGTCCGAGTATCCGTACTAGCCAGGGCCGTCCTACCCGCCAGGTAACCCAGGCGGCCGCCTTGGGTGCCATCTTCCCCAATTATTATTATTATTATTATTATTATTATTATTATTATTATTATTATTATTATTATTATTATTATTATTAATTAATTAATTATTTTTTTTAAATAATAATTAAAGTGTAATAATTGTCAAACACACCCTTTATTTTTTCTCTTAATTGAATATTAATATTAAAAATCTGTAACTATACCTGCTGATCTGCCCATATTTATATTTATTTTATTCTAATTATTGTTCTATTTTGAATAATTCTATTGTGTTGTTTGCATTTTGTGTTCTTTTGGTTTTAATACTTGTGTTACTGAATAGTAAAACCAAACAGGAAAGTAAAAATGTTAAAATTTTATTTTAGCTGTTGATTGCACTGTTTTGCGTTGCTTTTGGATTTTGCATCATTGTTACTATTGTTCACTCGAGACATTTGCACTATACCTGTAGGTGTTATATTGTATCATAGTGCATTATTCTATATTTTAAAATAGGTTGTATTTTTTTTGTGACGCAAAGCCAGCCCTGGCGCTAGCTGTCCGTGCTAGCTGCTACATGTTTAGCAGTGAGGTGGTTGCGGAAGCTGCAAAGCTGCAAACGATTTCTTGAACAATTTGCAAACAACTTAGATTTAGTTTTCCATCCGGTGTTTTTAAAAGCCAAAATTAACGCAAACAAAGCAGAGCAGCTCGGCAGTCTCCCGTCTTATTGTAGTCTGTGCATCAGTCTTATGGGTATACCTGGAACTCTTGAAATAATAATGGTTCCGCGCTGTTTGGAGCGCTAAAAAAAAGTGATTAACAGCATTTTTTTTAGCACGCGTTACAGTGACAGCCCTAACAAATTGACTCAAAAAAATAATACAAACAATACTGTATGACAGAGAAACACACAAAAGGACAACAAAAATGGTCAAAACAAAAACAAATATATGAAAAACAACAATAAAAACAGACATAATGAGTGGCATTATACAAACATTACAACAAAAAAGCACAAAATAACTGAAACCACAACAAAAATAAAGAAAAAACACTAAAAATAAACTAAAATGATTCAAAATTCTAACAAAAATAACACAAAAGTGCTCCAAAACGCAACAAAAAACACAAAACAAAACACAAAAAACAAAAACACAAATAAAGTGAAAAATATATAATTACAACAAATACGCAAAATAACTCAAATCACCACAAAAACAATCAGAACGCACAAAATAAAAACTAAAATACATAAATTCCACAACATGATTCCAGAACCACGACAAAAGACAACAAAAAACATTATTAACAGCAATAAAACACAAAATGAGTCAGAGATATTCAAAATTATAACAAAAATACACAAATCGACTCAACAAAAACAAAACAGAAAAAAGAACAAAAACACAAAACATTTGTGAAAAATATTTGAAATTACAACAAAATGACTCAAACCATAACAAAAATAATAATAAAAAAACAAGAAAATATGGAGATACACAAATAAACTAAAATGATTTAAATATCTAAGAAAAATAGACAAAATGACCAAAAACCAAAACAATCAAAACACCAAAATTAATGAAGAATATATAAAATTACAATAAACAGACAAAATGACTCCACAAAAGACAAAAGAATCCACCTAAAATCAGTGAAAAATGTACAAAATTACAACAAAAATACACAAAAAAATCACTCCAAAACCACAAAAAAGGCCAAATTTATTTATTTTAATCGTAGCATTTTTATACTAGTGCACATCTAATGATTAGAGCCACAGTCCAATTGTTTGTTGTTGTTTTGTGGTAAAATCAGAAAAGTTTTGGACAATAACGGAAACGAACGACAGGCCGTCGGACTCTCTTTCTTCCAGCGTGATAGAAAAAGCTGTCAGCACTAAAAAAAAAACAAAAAAAAAAAAACAGATTTGTTATTGAATGTATTTAATCACACCAGCTTCCTTCTACCCTCGAACATAGAAATGATCTCCGCTGTTTTGTTTTCTCATTTCCTGTCACGCCTCGCTGGTTCTCTCACAGTCAGAGCAACAGGTAAATAACGCGCTTTGTTCCAATCCACATGAAACACACTGGGATAATTGTTTGTTTCATTCCTGCGTCCAACGCAATATTCATTCGTCTCATGAATGCAGACGATTCCCATTGACTTGAAAAGAAAGAGGAACGATAAACCTGCGTAGATTAAATGGTTACGTCTCCGTGGAAACACAAGATTTGTATTATTTTATGATTGATGGATGTTAAAACCGATGAGAATGTCAGAGACTGCTGTTCACAGAACGTATATTATTTTAATAAAAATAAAATAAAAATGTGTTTATTATTATTATTATTATTATTATTATTATTATTATTATTATTATTATTATTATTATAACTACCAAGAAAATAAATAAATAACTAAAAAAGTTTCACCTTTAAGTTATTAAAGCTAATTTCCTTTTGAGCAGGGCTGTTTGACAGGCAGGAGTAACCGTCACAGTTTTACCCACAGATGGCTGCAGTTATTGTTGGATAGAGGAACCAAAAGAAAAAATAAAAGGAACACAAAGAAAAAATGGTGAAAGGGAAAAAAAGAAAATAAAAACTTTCTTTTTAAAAGGAAAAAAAAAGAAAAACAAAGAAAAACAGAGAAAGTTGGAAAAAAATATGGATATATGACAATTTCAAGACTCTTTTATGAAGGGTGCCATTTTGGAACCATTAAGCTCAAATAGTGGAGTTTTTTTTTTTTTTCTTTAAAAAATGCTCATAACTCTAAAAGTAATAATGCCTCAAAATCAATGTTCCTATCAATTATTGACCTACTCAAGTCTGTAATAACTTCATATCAAATGTTCCACTTTGCATCTTATTTTTGTTAAAAAAAAGCATGTTTTTCTCATTGGAAAAAAAAGGTGTTTTTATGAAAGAACAGGCATAAAAACATTTTTTTTAAAAAATACACAAATATAATGAAAAATATCTATGGCTACGTCTGAAGTTGTTGAACAGAGTTGATGAGAAAAAAGTGGGAAAAAATATTTACATATGACATTTTTATGACAGCTTTATGAAGGTTAAGCTCAAAGAGTGTAACTTTTTTTAAAGGTGCCCAGAGGGTTAAAGTCTCTTCATTTATGCTCTTCTACTTCTTTGTATTCCTTATATTAGCATTGGTGCTTCTCATTACATCCTCATTTGTGAACGTAACGGGGGAATTTAATGCACAAAAAAGCGACAAACTGAAAGTAGATTTTGTGCGGAACGTTTCACGATGACAAACATTATGGAAGGATATTCCTTCAGGCTTAAAGTGTAGAAATAAAAACAACATTTCCGATGCATAAGTTTTTGCCAAGACACAAAACACCCATGACTGTCACTAATGTATTTAGTGGATATATTTACCCTGACTCCCGAGGATTAGCATCATTTGTTATGAACAAGAATGAATACAGTACATCAATCTGACAAAATAGGAAGGATAAAAAACTTGCACAGATGATGAAATCTACTCATTTTCACCAGAAGACGACGAGTATCAGAAACTTTTAAGTGGTTAAAAAAGAAAAAGAAAGTAATTACCCATCAGAGATGGACTTTGGGACTTCGGAATCCCAAATGAGACATGATCCGTCTCCGTGTGGCTTTCATCTGGTGTAATTTAGCGCCGTGATTACCCCAGTGAGATGCGAAGGCCATTCAGGAACACACAATCGCTCCCAGAATATGAATGAGAATTAGCAGCATTAGCTGGTGCTGTGTAAGGATTCACTGCGTCTCATTAGAAGTGATAGTGATCTATGGTAACACGAGTAGTGAAACACTATAACATTGAGCCTATGAATGATTACAGGGTGGGAGGTGAAAGCTGGACAAAGGTTAGTGTGGAAAGATTTTCATTTCAAGGAGGAGTGGCGTGGAAATCAATGTTAAAGACAACAAGAGTTCCAGTTACCAGGTGGATTTACCTCAACATATAAATTAAGAAGGACGCTGGGAGGTAGCCATGACGCAAATTTCATATCCGCACTCCTTTACCATAGCGCAGAATGATGCCTATTTTTATTGGAGGGAAAAACCCAAAGGACCAGCGAAAGAAAGCGTCGTACATCAGCAGAGATTTAGAGGAGGCTATTACAATAACATATCAGCCTTTATGAATGAGCTGAATAGTTTTTTTAGAAAATTCAATTCTGATATTTATCTCGTCCAGCGGCTTACCTGCTGGGCCTAAAACCGGGGGAATGGTTTGAGTTTGACCAAAAGTTTGCACACTACCCAGCCGATATACACGCAGGGTTTTACCACATGTATTGTTACTGCGACATTGTAAGTCCGCAGATGGTTGGCGGTGTATATGCACCGCTTTTGAGAACGTTCGATATTAAAGGAACTTACGGTGATATTATCACGCAATATTTCAATCCCTCTTATTACTTACCGGTAGCCAAACATCACATCGAAAACATTAAAATTGAGATAAAATCAGATCAAAACAAACCGGTAGATTTTACCTATGGTAAGACTATCGTAACGCTTCACTTTAGACCCAAAGCATGAAGCCGTCAGCTTATATAAACCATCCGTCTAAGACAGTGTCATTCAGTGTTGAGACGTTGAGCTAAGGTAACTACCCATTAGCCTAAGGGGGGGTGTCCTTTCGCAAACATCGTACAATAAGGTACATTGTTTTTTTCCCTGGCTGAAGTGAACCGGCCCCCACGAACCCCAAAGTTGTTTACAACATGGCGGAAACCGTGGGTGCTTTGTAGACTCATCAGTCTGTTGTTTGTAGTGATGCACCGAGAAAACAAGCCGACTGGAACAGTGAACAAGCAAACACTGCACTCTGGATATAAAGCAGTGGATTGAGCAGTTGTTGTTCCAATCTGCTCCCCCCTCCCCGACAAAATCAGCATCCAGCGGCAGCCGGGAGTGTGCATGCATTCAGCTTTCAATGAAGGTGGATTAAAGTTGTTTGAGACTTCTAATGCCATAATCAATGTTATTAAACTTTTCATCCTTGTGTATCATTTTAAACGTGTTGGAAATAACAAGATCCCACCCCGCTCCAGTACTTTGGAGGGCGATGATCCGCGACACAGTATTTTTGTGCCAATCTGGTTTGTCTGAATGCTTTAAAGAAATTTTTAAAGACCTGGCTAATCATGTAGTGAGACCATCTCATCTGCTTGCATTTTACGCTCTACTCGTTGATGTTACCACCAAACTTGTGCTAAAAAACCATTCTGTAAATATCATGTTTGAGCTTGAAAAAATACACAGTCATTTACCGTACTGTGGATCATTCTGTACTGGCTCAGATTTTAACAATGATAAAACGATAGATTTAGACTTTTGTATGTTGTGTGATGTTTTAATTATTCATTCATGTTAGTTGTAGGTTTTTCAAAAAGTAAACGTTTAAAAATTAAAAAAAAACTTGTGTGCTATTGTTTTAGTTATTGTGTCATGTTAGTTGTTGTCTTTATGAAAAAGCAATTTGTTTGCTCATGTTTTATATATATATATATACATATATACTTAAAATGACTGATGCATCGCTAATAAAAATGAATAAATACTCTAAACCCTCTCTTTTCTTCTCATTCTTCCTTATCATCTCTGAGATACGTTTCATGAAAAAAGTATACTACACCCCAGCTCACCACGGTAGCTTTGGCGGTGTAGAGCGACTCCGTAGGGGTGTGCAAGATGAAATGGGAAAGACTGTCCCTGTAGAAATTCCTATCAACGCAAGATGCATATACTCTACACAAACCCGCCAGAATACATTTTCCTAGAAATTGGGTGTTTGTGTCTCGCCCGCTGAATCAATTTCAGGCTGACCTGTGCCATACGCAGGCCCTGTCTGAGCACAATGATGGGTACAATTATTTATTAACGGTCATAGATGTGTTTTCCAAGAAAGCTTTCGTGACGGCTCTGAAAAGAAAAACCGCAAAGGAAGTGGTGAATGCCTTTGAATCCATTTTTGCCGAAAGTCAGACGCCCAAAAAAATTCAAACCGACGCGGGGAAAGATTTTTTTAATAAAAGTTTGGAGGTTTTGATGAAAAAATACGGAATCGTTCATTTTTCCACAGCCAGCGATCTCAAAGCTTCTGTGGTGGAAAGATTCAATCGTACTTTAAAGGGTAGAATGTGGAGATATTTTACAGCAAACAACACTTTGCGATACCTCGATGTCCTACAAGACTTGGTGAAAGGTTCTAATCACAGCTATCACACCACTATTAAAATGAGGCCTGTGCAGGTGACCTCGGACAACACCGATCAAGGGCTTCAAAACTTGTACGGTTCACCTCAAACACATCTTCCAAAGATGTTTTATGGATGAAATGTTTACAATATTACACTGTATACCCCGTAGACCAATACAAACTAACAGATTATGATGGAGAAGCCATCAAAGGTTCATTTTACGAGGCAGAGTTGCAAAAAGTAACGATGGATAAAGACAGAGTCTACCATGTAGAGAAGATTCTGAATCGACGCACCTTGAAGGGTGAAAAACAGGTTTTTGTACAGTGGAAAAATTGGCCTGAGAAATTTAACAGTTGGATCAAGGAATCTGATTTGAAAAATGTATAAAAGATCTACACAAGATGGCAAAAATCATCATTTCACCATGTACGGCCCAAAGGATAAAGGGTTTTTCATCACTCTTCCCTCCAATGCCAGCCTCAACGTTTTTAACTTCACCAACAAATACAAAGACAAAATATGTTCCTTTAACAATGTAAGCACAATAGAAACACAGGACGTGACATACCTGGTCACATGACCACTTCTCTCTGAGAAAACATGGCGTGGCACGTGTGGATATCGGATATTGCGTTTATTTAGCAAAAAACTAATAAAAACACAGCTATTGTTGCATGAAAATTAGTGTTAATTTATCAACAATAACAAAGACAAAATACGTACATTTGATAAAAACGAGATAAAAGCGATGTTTCCATAATCCTTGGAAATGTGCAAAATCTAAATAACGTAATGAAAGCTGGTAATGAAAACACCTGAAAAACCTGAATTTAGAAAAATAAAAAAACAACTCAAATATCGCTAAAAAGATTTTCACGCTTTGATGAGGTTTTTCATAGGTTTCAATATTTAAATCTATCGCAAAAGCTTGATGGAGAAACATTTTACGCAATCACACGTCACATGACATGACGTACCTGGTCACGTGACCACTTCTCCCTGAGAAAAGCTGGCGCGGTGTGTGTGGATATCAGGATATTGCGTTTATTTAGCAAAAAACTAATGAAAACAGCTATTGTTGCATGAACATTAGTGTTAATTCATCAACAAAAACTCCTGGGAACACCTGAATTCACATCTGAATTTAGAAAAAAAATGACTCAAATATTGCTCAAAAGTTTTTTACGCTTTCATGAGAAGGTTTTTTAGACGACTCAATAATGAAATGTATCACAAAAGCGCGATGGAAACAGTTTTTCCGCAATTACACATCACATGACGGGACGTACCTTGGTCACGTGACAACTTCTCTCTGAGAAAACATGACGAGGTGCGTGTGGACATCGAATAACGCTTTTATTTCGCGAAAAACTAATGCAAACGCAGCTATTGTTGCCAGGAACGTAGTGTTCATTTATCAACAAAAACAAAAATGAATCATGTTCGTATGACAAGACAAGAAAGTAGCTGGGTTTCCACTACTCTTAGAAATACACAAAATCGAAATATCACAATAAAACTGGTGATGGAAACTTCAGAATTTTGGAAAAAAAACACTGAAAAATAGCAAAAGAAAGTTTTTAGGCTTTCGTGAGGAAGACGTTTTGATATTGAAATCTATTGCAAAAACACAATGGAAACACTTTTTACGCAATTACACGTCACCGGACGTGACATACCAGGTCACATGACCACTTCTCTCTGAGAAAACATGGCGCGGTGCGTGTGGATATCGAATAACGCTTTTATTTCGCAAAAAACTAATGGAAACGCAGCTATTGTTGCAAGGACGTTTGTGTTAGTTTATCGACAAAAACAGAGACAAAATACAGTATGTTTGTACGACAAAGAAGAGACAGTAGCTGGGTTTCCACTACCCTTGGAAATGCGTAAAATCTAAATAACTCAATAACTTATAATGGAAACAAAAAAACAACATTTAAATATCACTAAAAAGTTATTACGCTTTCATGGATGTTTTCATCGCGCTTTTACGCTATTTTTCCGCAATTACACCTCACAGGACATGATGTACTTGGTCACGTGACCACTTCTCTCTGAGAAAACATGGTGGACAGAAGAGTTGATGTATTAGCATTAGACCTGCCCACTTGTGTGCCCCCTGGTGCTATTTTGGGCTAAAATTTGTGATGTATTGTAGATTCATATAAGTTTAAATGATATTTTTTTATTTTTTTTTTTTATCTCACTTAATGTTATTGTTGAATGAGAAACAAAAGGCTGTAGAGGTAGGACTGATGACAGTGTTACAATGTTCTAATATTCTTCTAATGTTCTAACTGATGACTCAATCATCAATGTATTGTTCTAATGTAATAAATGCTTTACAAATTCTGTTAGAGTCCTGCCTCTCCAGTGATGATGTCATCTGCCCTACATCTTTGTGTGTCTGTGGCTCAAATATTTCTGCGATTCAGGGACAGACAGAGCTGAGACTTTCAACATGGCTGCTGCATGTTTCAAGGGTACGCAATGTTGGATTTGTTGGGACGCCTCACTGTAGAGCTAGAACACCTCTTAAAAGTAGTGATAAGAGGTGTTGACGGACTCAGTGACATTCCGAGCTCTCTATAGTGATGATGTCATCCCTATGTTCCCATTTTTAGTGATGTCATCATTCCTAGCTCTTACAGTGATGATGCAACATGGGAACAATTGACCTTTCTAGTGAGAAATGTACCCATAACTGAGGGTTAGGTTAGTTTAGGTTTAGGGTTAGAAAAGTTACGGTGAAAAAAAAGCTTACGGACGCCAAGGATTGTTTCGGAACGTCAATGTGTGACGAGCTAGGAGTGAGTCTGGGTTGGATGATGTCATCAGTTCTAGCTCTATAGTGATGATGTCATCACTAAAATGAGAATATGTATGTATGTATATGTTGAGAAAAGTCGTCCATTCATCGTGTTTTTGGAGAAAACATGTATATCTTTAATATTATTAGTGTCATCTGTTGCTAAATATAAGAGTAAATGCTCCTACATAGATGAAGCTCTTTCAAAATAAAAGCATGGGATTTGCAATGGCAATGTTTTTTTCTATTTTTTGTCAATGCAGTTGTCCCTGATGGTTTATAATAACTTACAAGGACTTGCGTTTAAGTCTTGGTCAAAATAAGAGCGTTTTAAGCTAGTAAAGCTGTCACGAATGCTTTTATCACAAATCACATCTTGTTCTTCTTCCAATGATTACATAAAAGCTCCAGAGAGAAGCTCTTTAATGTTAATGTGGGGACAGTTAGTGGTTATAATGCTGATCATGTGTGGCGTGTGCGACCCCACCGTGACCTCAGTCACCAGTCCGTTCTCCCTACGGGCATCACAGCAACTATTCAGCTGGAGGTTTGACTAATGATTACATTATATACATCATTCACATGCCGTTCAAGTCCTCCAGATATACGTGACCTTGTTTAGGAATACGTGAGTCTTTGAATTTATTCTGGATATTGAAGAGACAGATTACTCGTGACAGGAGCATTTAAAGAGGAGACAAATAATGTTTCAGTTTGACCCCAAAAAAGACACAAAATGACAAAACTATGATGGCGTATTAGGGCTACATTAAAAAAACAAATATATCTGGGCACTACAAGATTAATGTCGTAATATTTCGAGAATAAATTCGGAATTTTATGAGAATAAAATTGAAATACAAACAGGATCTTGGCTGAGTCAATTCAGTATTTGAGAAAGTCATTGAAATTGACTTTCATGGGAAAAAAAATATGATAATTTTAATTGTGATCAGAAAAATGCAGGTCATCATATTTAATTGTAAATGAACAACTGAAAATGTAATTTTAATCTAAAAATGTAATTGACCCTGTTCCGTGCTCTGCTGTTGTCTGCTATTCCCGAATCCTGGACAAGCCCCCAATTGTTACGTTCCTAATGTCTAGGTAGGAGCATGGGAAAGGAACAATATAAACCCTGGAGTTGAGGAACAATAAAAAGTAAATTGACTCTGCAAATGTATTAAGTGTTGAGCTTGAGTCTGGCTTTTTATTGCGTTCAGAAGGCAGATGTCACACATCCATAAAAAAAAATAAAAACACATAAGTGTGTGTTTTTATTGTATCAAACCAGGCAATTCTTCCAAAAACCAAACAATCTCATACATCCGAACAGTCTTTCTCACTGTAAAGGCCTTGGATCCAAGATGGAGGAAAACTATAACAGTCATCCTTCAAACATTAACAGATCTGACCCCCCCCCAAATAAATAAATGAATGAATGAATTAATTTTTAAAAGGCTATACACAGTGTGTACACATTTTGATTTATTTTAAATATCAAGACAAAACAATGCAATTCTGTCACACAAAAAAAACATTGAAAAAATTATATAATAATGCACTATAACATCTACATGTATAGTGCAAAATTACAACAAATAAAATTATATAGAA
This sequence comes from Gouania willdenowi, assembly GCF_900634775.1. Taxonomy (NCBI): domain Eukaryota; kingdom Metazoa; phylum Chordata; class Actinopteri; order Blenniiformes; family Gobiesocidae; genus Gouania; species Gouania willdenowi. Next base: position 4,179,285 of record NC_041061.1, on the reverse strand, counting down.
TTGAAAAAGAAAATAGAATAAATATGCATAAATATGGGCAGGAGATCAGATTTTTTTTATTAATATCTAAATAAGAGAAAACATGTATAGTTATTGTAAAGGGTGTGTTTCACATTTATTATACCTTTTCAAATTTTTATTTTTATTTTTTTTGGGGGGTGTCCCTCCAGCATATGGAGCCCTAGGCAGCAGCCGCCTGTGTTGCCTCACGGGAAGGCTGGCCCTGACTATTCCCACAAACACCATCAGTCATTGGCACTTCGCGCCTACGTCTGTTATCCCTACAATGATCAACACCAGTCACCCCAACACGTTGTTCACTGGTTCAACATTCAGGTCATGTTCTTAGTAGAACACATGGATAAATCTATATGACAGTTGACCTTTTAGGGAATTATGTACATCATTGTACCGACCTATCCAGTCATCCATCAACAACCTATAGTTTCATCCTAACTGATTCCTGTTGGTGGGTAGCTAAAGCCCTCAAACACATCAACGTGTCCCAGTGACATCTCCGCTCCAGAAATATCAACAAAATGAAAAAAGACAAGACATGAGGGCGAGAGAGTAGAAATGGCTCAATCTTCAGGGAAAGCTGAGGAATGGCAGCTGCTAAATAGAGTCTAAAGTTCAAGTCGTTACGTGGATGAAGTGACGAGTCATGCTGAGGGATTTCCATTCAGGCTAAATGCCAGGTTTACCATATTGCCCTTCATTACACGCTGCTCAGCCTTGTTTGCTTCCACTAAGTCGCTCCCAGTGGACTGAAGGTAGTGAAGGTGTTCCTGATTGACAAAGCAGAGAAACACCATCGATTAGGAGCTGCTTTTAAAATGCCACTTATCATTTTTTGGTTTATTTTCATTTATTTTATTTATTTATTTTGGGGTTTTTCTGTATATTTTAATTTTATTTATTTTTTTTGGTTTTTGGTTTTATTTATTATTTTGACATATTTGTTTTAGAATTCTTCAATCCCATTCAATATTTAGCAACTACGCTATTTTTTGTTTATTTGCATTTATTTATCAAATTTATTTTATCTTATTTTATTTTTGTTTATTTATTTGGGGGGTTTTCCCCCCCATATTTTTCGATTTGTTTTTTTATTCATTTTAAATTTCCATTTTTTTTTGTGTTGTTTTTGTTTTGTTTATTGTTTTGACATTTATTTTAGAATTCTTCAATCCCGTTCAGTATTTAGCAACTATTCAACAACTGTTGTATATGTTTGTATTTTAATTTATTTATTTAATTCTTTTTTTCTTTTTTTTTTTTGGGGGGGGGGGTTGTATTGTTTTTGGTTTGTTTATTGTTTCGACATATTTATTTTAGAACTCTTCAATCCTGTTTAGTATTTAGCAACTATGCTATTTTTTGTTTATTTTGATTTGTTTATCAAATGTGTTTTATTTTATTTTGTTTGTTTATTTTGGGTTTTTTTTCCCGATATATTTTGACTTTTTTTTTAATTATTTATTTATATTCATTTCAGAATTCTTCACGACCGTTCAGTATTGTTTATGTCAACAGAACAGCATCACAAGGTAGATCAAAATCCTAACAGATGTATTGGATGGATCAGATCATGTGACCAGAGGTTTTTGAACTCATCGTCATGTTGGAGAAACCAGTTTAGGACCTGTGTCATGGTCTGAGTTTACCTCCTTACAATCCCAGTATGTGACTGCTACGTACTGTACCAGTGCTGGATTATAAACAGAGATTACTGTACTGACTATAAAACATGCTTAAATCATCATATCAGTCCAACATCCATAAAAAAATAATCGACCAATGATAAAAAAATATTATTATCATGATCAGATGTTTATGAATACAACAGCTTATTGTTGTAAAGTTCCATGAGGTTAACTGTTAATTATTGCAATGTATATTATAGCCATGAAGAAGATTAACCTGCCTCGTATATTGAGCAGTTGCACATTTTTCCCCCAAAAGGAGCCATTCAGCACTCGTCAAATAACGTTAGCGCGGACGGAAGTAGCAAAACTTACAGCGCAACTCACAAAAAATAATATTCCGGTAGCGGGCATGCTCATAACCGATCCCAGTACGACTTAAACTCAGACCGTGACAATGGTTTTAAAGTTTTAAACATGGGGCGTCGTTCTACTGGAAACAGAATAGACGATGGAACAGTGCGGTCATAAATGAATGGAAACGATGACTCAGCCAAACTATTTCAACCATGACTCAGCAACACAACTGATTAGAAATTAAAACTTGGCCCAGGGTGAGGTGCTCCAACTATGACTGATCAAAGATATTCAGGGAGGATGTGGTGTTGAAACAATGACTCAGCAACAATCTGAGGTACACGTCATGACTTGGCAACAATACTCGGGTAGGTAGGCTGTGGTGTTCAAATGGTGACTTTGTTTAATGACCTGAGGATTATTAGCAACTATGACTCAGCAACAATAATCTGACCGTGGTGATGAAAGCACCTTTGGGTGTTCAAGCAATTTGGCAACAATACAGCTAAAGTTGTGTTCAAACTATGACTCAGCAACAAATCCTATGCAGGTTGTGGTGTTTAAACCCTGAATCTGTCATAAAATGAAGGCAGAATGATGTTCAAACAATGACTCAGCAAAAAAAAAAATCAATGATACTTAGGGTGTTGTGTTGAAATCATGACATGGCAAAAAAAAAATTTTAATTAGGCTGTGGATCGATGACAATTCTCAAGTAAGATGTGAGGTACAAAGAATGACTCAGCAACAATGATGACTTTGTAATAATTCTCAGGCAGGCTCACTTACAAACGATGATTTAGCAACAATACTCAACAATATGGCCTCCAAAGCAGAATTTCATACCAAACTGAGCAGATTCCCGTCGTCATGGCTACACAGATAAAACAAACGTAGATGTTGCCATGGTTTTCGTCCTCTCTTGCATCTGTTTATTGTCTTAATCTGTTTAGTTGTGGCTTCCTTCTTTTCCCAAACTGAAACATGAGTGTGCATTGATGTGCTGAACACGCGAGCACTGCCTTCCGCACGTTAGCCAAAACGTTATCGTCGTGCATCGCTAAATGGCTGCGTGTTGTCAGCGCGCCCGTCGTCAGAATGGCCTCCTGCTTCCATCGCCGAGACATTAATGGTGACTTTCATTTGCAGTTTCCAGCTGTTGTTAAATGCCCTGACAGTCCCTCCTCTAAGCGTTCTTATGCCGTACATCACTCTGATCGACAACGGAAAATAGTTCTTTTATTTTGCCAAATGATGAAAATCCAATGGCTGACTTTTCGAGACGTTGGGAACAAATTGAAGACATTTAAGGTTATTGTTCATATTTAGAGCTGAGCATCATGTGTTCTTTGACTGTAATAGGTTTGTAGACATTCACAATTTGATAAATGTCAAATTTTACTTTCTTTAACAAAAAAAGAACTTATCCATGTCTAAAGATAGAGATAAGTAACGTATGTTTCATTTTAGGGCTTTTTTTTGTGGTTGGATTAAAAGAGTTGAACAAAGCAGAGGTTCTCAACCTTTCAACCCGTGACCCCCAAAATAAAGGTTCCAGAGAGCGGGGACCCCCACTGTATCTGAAGGTGTTTGAACACAGACATGAACATTGAAGAACAGTCATGTGGAGACAGGACCACCTATAAGGGAGAATAAAGGGGAGAGATTTTTGGGGTCCATCCATAAAGTCAGTAAAATGATGGTCTATTGTTCTATGAATCTGTGATAACCACATTTATTTATTCATCTGAATAATATTCACTGTTATCCAGGAAGTTTATTATTATTTGTGCCATATTATATAGTCATCTTAAAGATGTAAATCATTGTTTTAATCAGAAATAAAATGGGTTAAAAGTGACCAAAAATGTTGAAAAAGTTGGTGAAATGGGATTTTAAAAACCACACAAATTAAAAGTTGCAAATTAGTGGCCAAAAACGGACAAAAAAAGTGGTAAAAATGGTTTCAAAGTGCGGAACAAAAAAGTGGAACAATTAGTTTAAAATGGTATATCATGGACATGGCAAATAGTGAATGTGGTCAGATTGGCAAATAGAGATTAAAAGTGACAATAACTTTATTATATAATATTACTCAATACTCATTGTAAAACCCCACTTACCGCATATATATATTTTCAATACTGATATCGATTAATATCTATTTAATTATTTTTTATATATTTATTTTATTTTAATTAAATATTTAATTTTAGCCTTTATTTTTCCTGTCTGTATTTAGCTTTCTTGTTTGCTTGCTCTTTGAGACTTTGGCTGCTGTAGTGTGTGAATTTCCCCATTGTGGGATAAAATAAAGGATAATCTATAATAATGGGTCAACGTTAGGTGGGAAAGTGGTTTAAAGGGTTTATAAATGCCTGATATATCTTGTGAACGTGAAAATGTGCAGAAAAGACATTGAAATTTAATGGAGAAGTGTCAGAAATGGGAGTAATGTCACAAAAATGCATTAAAAGGACCAAAAACATGGTAAGAAAAAGTGATGGAAAGAGGTTAAAATATGGTGAGTTTGGTGTGGCTGCAGAAAAAGGGTAAAAATAAGCAAAAATGGGCTCAAATTGTTAATAAAACCCAACATATTCTTAGTTTCTTGAAGGCATCTGTCAACCCCCTCCTAGTGTCTTTTGACCCCCAAATGGGGTGCTGACCCCAATGTTGAGAACCCTTGGAATAAACAAGTCGAACAGTGTTTTGTGCTCAAATATCTGTTCCATAAATCCCAGAAAGTGAAAGATTGTGATGGGAATTTGTTCATGGGGAAGTGGTATCAGAACCATACAGTGTGTCCAGCGTTGATTTGGATGATTTTTCCAAAACCCAATGCAATGAAAAGATTATTCTCTGGATACAGGGACATATGAAATACGTAAACAGCATTTCCTGTCAATACAAACCCTCATGAATCCTTGGTTTCCAAAGAAACTCTAGCCAAGAAAATGTGGTCACCCCATTTGATTTAATTGTGACAATTGAGTTTATAATTTGGTAAAAGATATGGCATTGGACGTGTAGCGCTTCCTTTTCACTTTCCTAAACGATGACTCTTCATTACTCACTCCTGTTGACAGACAGCTTGATAAACGTGTCTGGTCTGATTGTGAGAATTGGACGTTCTTTCCCAGACTTGGTCGTTCCAGAACGTTGAGTCCAAAAGATGTTCAGTGGGATTCTGTTCAACAGGCTTGGCTCAAGATGCTTCACACGCTTCAGCAGAGGTAAAAAAAAAAAAAACACAACAAAAAAAAGACCAGGATAAATGAGATGCTTCAGAGGCTGTTGCCATGACAACCCTCCAAAAGAATCCAAGACTGCTTTGGACTCTGGGCCACAGTCGTAGTTCTCTGGATCGTTAGAATCATTAAAGGTTGTAAAGAGGTCATCTTGGGAGAAACTGAATTCTCCGTTTGTTCATTCTTAGCGAAGCTCTGCAGGAGAGAAGTTATCAGTGCTCCGGGTTTGTCTCTGTGAAGATCAACGACCTCGATGAGTCAGCGACTCCCCTTGGGTCATTAAGATCCCAAAGTGTCTGACACATCCTCAAGAACTATAGCCTGGAAAGTGAAACACTGGTGTTGGTCTAATCAGACATCCAGAAACACAAAGGGCACCTTTTTGTTTGTGTATGTTTATCACATTACACTTTACAGTGAAACTATAACTACAAAGGTTTAGTCATGGACAGGGAAAGGCCTGAAGGAATGGGATGGCGTAAAAATTATGCCAAAAACACACACAAAACATCATTCACAAACAAATGCATTTTGTTTTGCAAATAAGAAACGCACATATCGAACAAATACCGACAACGAATGATGTCTTTGATAACAAAAATCCTCCTTCAAGTACAAAGAATGTTCCTGTTGTCCTGTGCTAATTTTTTGTTGTGGTAGAATTTTTATTTTTTTTGGTACTTGAAACAATTCTAAAACAAAAAAAAAAACTGTCACATGACTTTGGGCAAAATATTCTTACAGTTGCAAGATTTCCTGATGTAAACGTTCCAACTACGTCAAGAAGTTTCTGCCAGAATGTAAAAACTTCCCACGATACACGACTATCATACAAAAAATACAAACAGTTGCATATATTTTTCATTGTAGCAACTTTTGCCACCCGTTGATCACGTAACTTTGACTCTTTGTGTCGTAGCTCTCATTACTGAATCTACTGAATCACACTTACTGCAGAAATATTAAACAGAATATTTCTAGGAATGCTTCCATAGATCTGTATCAAAGAAAACAAGCTAGCGTTCACATTAGTTCTTGTAATGCCATCCTCAGTGCTGTAAGATACCGGATCTTCTTTAAATATCATTCTATGTTTGTTTGTCTTTTTTTAATGGACCTGAGTCTAAATAAAAAGATTGATTGATTGATTAGAACCAGAACTAAAAAATAAACTGTTGCTGCAACAGTTGAAAACACGGCAAATTCAACGTCATTTTAACCGTTTTCCAAGTTTACTGGCATTTGTTTGTGGAACTCGAAGGTGGAAAATCAGCGCCAAAAGTCACATGGTAGTTTTTCGTTGTTGTTTTTTGGGGGGTTTTGTACAAAATTGGCAAAATCAAAAAACAAATTCCTACAGCTGCCATATTTCCTGATGTACACATTCCAACTACCTCAGGAAGTTTCCGTCAGAATGTAGGAACTTCCCATGATACACGGCTATCAGGCAAAGGACACAAACTGTTGCCAATAGTTTTTGGTTTCGCAACTTTTGCCGCCTGCAGATTGCGTCACTTTAACGCACTGTAGTTTGTCCACTTTAATCTCTGTTTGGACTGGCAACTGCCAGTCTTCATCAAAGGCTTCTGGTGATCGCTTTGATATTTCCTTTGAGGTTTTCTTAACTTCCACATAGTAATTCCAGCAAGATCCTTTTTGTCTGCTTTTTGAATAGTATTGTCAAGGTTACATTTATATCAAAGCAATCAGCAGATTCTGGCAGAAACATCTTGACGTAGTTGGAATCTGGCAGCTGTCTAAATATTTTGCTAAAATTTTCTGTTTCAAGTACCAAAAATATTTAATTCTACAAAAAAAAAATTGCCACATGACTAAAGGAACATTTTTTTGGTACTTGAAGGAGGATTTTTTTTTTTTTTTGTTATCAAAGACATCCTTTTTTGTAGGCACTTGTTTGATAGGTGTGTTTCTTATTTGCGAAACAAAATGCATTCTGTAGATACAGTTTCATTGTAAAGTCTAAAATCTACTAATTCACAGACAATGCCAAAATATTTAACAAAAACTTTCTAGGAATGCTTCCATAGATCTGTGTAAAAAACACGAGAACTAATGACCTGTCGCTGCAACAGTTCAATTCAACGCCATCTCAACCGTTTTCCACAATCCGAGTGCAAAATTAGCCTTTAGCCATCCAGCCTCTTCGTCCATCTGACCGATGTCGGATGCTCGTGGCTTTCATCCATGCAGCTGATAATGAGTCAAAGGCTTGGAATTGTGCTCTTGAAAGCAATCAGGCTATTTTGGAAAGAGTGCAGAGCGCTGGAGGCTCATCTCTGCGCCCTTCAGCTGAATTATGGAGAGCAGCAGCAGCAGCAGGAAGAGGATGAGAGGCTACGGCCAGGCAGGATGAGTGACGTTGCGTTCTGACTCTCAGGATAACTTTCCACCGGGGATTTGACCTTGGAGTCCCCACATGCTTCAAAATAACCAACGCGCGTCATTGTTTCAGGTGGATTTTGCTGACGTCATGATGGTTTCAGCGTGTTTAAGAAAGTGCTGACATGCTAATGTTCCTTCATGTCTCGTAGATGCGGAGCTGACTCACCCACTTAACGACTTTTCTTTGTTTTAATGTTGCCATAAAAAGGCCATCTGTGCTTAAAATAATCCTTTACGTAGAAACATCTTTTTTATTGTGCATTAAAGATTACAGGCAGTTTAGCAGCCTGTGTGCTGCCATTTTTTATAGCACTTAAATAATTCATTTCAACAAGTCCTCTGGACATTTTACGCACTTTGGTCAAAAAAAATTCTGATTTTTCCCCGTGTCTATGTCACATGACGGCAGCCATTTTTAATCTGAAATTATTGAAAGTACTCTGTTTTTCCACAATCCTGCAATTTTCCTAAAATTATCCCTTAAAATTTCCCCAAATTAAATAAAAACTGGTCACAAAATCAGGTAAATTTAGGAGTAGATCCTGGGACAGATGCTCGTCACTTATTGCTTGGATAATGTCGGTGCCTTACATACTTTAAATGCTATTATACTTAGACACATGAATGATTAAAGTGCTCGTTTTACCTAAAGCATATAATCTGTGACCCACTTGAGATTAAACTGGTCTGTATTTGGCTTCCAAACTAAAATAAGTTTGTAGAAAGTGTAGAACAGGGGCGTTACATTTAGGTTTTTTATGTTCTTAGTGAAAAACAAATAAACAATTATTGATTATAAGACAGAACCAAGATACAATGGCCTCATGTAAAGGATTTTTAATATTTGCGAGTGGTTTAATAGCGCCAAAGCTGGGGTCCAAAATAAAAATGAAGAAGCTGCATAAAGAAAAATTGTTTTTTATTCCAAAAAAAAAAAAAGAAAAAATCACCTTTATATTTTATACCAGATTTTTTCTTGCATTCCCACATGCAGTTATAATGAAATAATGAAAATAAAAAACATTTTCTTTTTCCCAGATTTCAAGAGTGCGTCATCCAAGAACCAATGCATTAATGTGACTAATCATTAATAATGTGAACAGTCTATATTCATAGCTCTAAGCTGATCAAATCACATAGAGCTGAGACATATGTTACGTAGTTTACTGAAGGACCAAACATGTTCCAGACCCAAACACACTAACTTTTTACCAATTTTGAGGGTCTGGCATGTCCACCAGATAGAATGTATAGCAGATATTTGTGTATATTCTGATAATGTAGATGGCGCTGTATTACTATACCACATTACAGTTTCCTATGTGATGTACTTCCTGAGATATTAGAAACTGAAAATGGAAGAAAAAAACAAGGAGCGATCATTAAATTGGCCATATTTTTTTTAAAAAAAGTCTTAATTCAATTAAATTAAAAATCATCAGTATTATTGAATTATTGACTAACCACGGAACAATTAGTAAAACATTCTGAATTTTTTGCGACCGAAGAGAGTAGGATGTCTTTTGTCTTTTTGATGATTGACATCTCTTGAAATCTGAAAAATATGTTTGTGACAGATTTTCATTGATACATAACTAGATATGTTATTATATAGTATAAAGGTTACTTTTTCTTTTGGCTATAGAACAATTTTTCTTAAAGCGACTTATACATTTTTATTTCGGACGCCAACTTTGGGTTGTTTCACCACTAGCGAATATTGAAAATCAATGTAGCCATTGTAGTTTGTCTCTGTGTCTTATAATCATTTAGTCTATAAGTTTTTAACCAGATGTCCTGAACATGTGTTGAAATGACATAGAGTGACTCTTATCAGTAACCAATCACAGGCTGTTTCAGTTGTAGAGTTGTATATAAAGAAATGTTGATACTTTCTCAGAGTTTTCAGAAGAACATTTGGTAACAACGTTGTCTTTTTTTACAATTTTGAGGAGCTGGCATGTCCACCAGATATGATGTACAGCAAATTTTATTGTATATTCTGAGAATGTAGGTGGAGCTGTATTACTACATCACATTTCAGTTTCCTACGTGATGGAGTTCCTGAGATGTTGGAAGGTGAAAATGGAAGAAAAATAAGGACGTGCAAAAAAGGACTCATACCCCAATCACTAAATTATCCATATCTCAAAAAGTGTCAATCTGATCAAACTAAAAATGTACAGTGTGTTTATTGAATAATCACGGAACAATTGGTGAAAATTCCAGAATTTTTTCATTCCGAAGTGCGTGGGCCATTTGTTGAAATGACCTATCAGTGGCTAGTGTTTACCTTTCCAAAATAAGACGACCCATGCACTTGTTTATTGATCTTTCCGCTCCAGTAAATGTTAGGTGGGAATAAATAGAAGCTTGTCTCCAGCTTTGTGGACATGAACATGTAAAAGCAGCCTCGGTCTCGTCCACTCTCTATCAGCGAGGCAGCGATGCTGCAAAAAACGTCCGGTTCCACCTCGTCACATCTGCCGTTCCCTGTAGCTGTAGCAGCTAGACGCTGCTCCACTGGCACGTTCTCAGAGTCCACTCTTAATGCATTTTCCCCTCGAGTGGCTGCATCATCATCCTGTTCAGGGTCTGCAGGCTAATCCACTTCTTCACGGTCAGGCACCTCTTTAAGAGTTGTCCACCAGTCAAGAGTGCTTGTGTTGCCTCTTTCCTTCCGCCATAATCGTCTTTTTACCGCCTCCGACACACATTATCAGCTCCTGTCATAACCTTCGTAAAGCAATAAGAAGTCACAGGGCCAGATGGACTCGGATCACAAATATTCCGTCTTCTAAGTGTGATTGTTCACCTGTTGATTCACTAAAAACGTCTTTGCAAATAAAAACAGGTGCAAAAAGTGATTGAGACCACCCTATTTAAAGGTTACAGTGTTCATGAGAGCAAACACCTTGAATCTAAACAAGACAAACACCACATGGATAGCTGTCTGCCGGGGAAAGCAAGAAGAACAGCAGATAAGAAAAACAATAACTGCAGCCATCTGTGAGTAAAGCTGAAAGTTAATATGTTATGGTTCCATTTATTCAGTCAACTTTTTTCAGGAAATGTACTTTGATCTCCTGACGGGTTTCGACTGCCAATTGTCAGTCTTCCTCAGAGGCATCTGCTGATCGATTTGATGTGTCCTCATGAGTTCTTCTCCAGAGACTCTCAGGCAATAGGGGGCGAGGCCAGCCTGACTGTTAAGTTAGCCATGCCCAGAAATAACTCATCAAAGCGGTCACCAGACTCCTCTCGGAACATGTCAGGAGATCAAAGTTAATAAAATTTTTAAAATCCTTAAAAAAGTTGTCTGGAGAAATTAAACGTTTGTCTCCACTGCTAAGCAGACCAGATAACATCGTACACTGACAACATTTGCCAAGGTCTCTTCTCAAAGGCTCTGTCATTGTTATGACTAGCATTATCAGCAACATACAAAACCCTGAGAGCACAGAACAACTGCAGATTCATTGGGACACACACACTTGTCTCAAAAACCCTGTCCGCATCTGACCAGCAACCCTAAAACTTGCCTCCGTCTCATTCATTCAAAACCGCCACATTTACGTGAAAATAATAGTGTGTAAACGTGTGATATTATCCCAAAACCAATAAATGCATGTAGTTACTGGATATGCCAGTCTGGACCTAAAAAGCATTTGGAGTTGGCGTTGTTGTAACTGACACGAGGGGCAGGAAGTGATGTCATCCAAGCTGGACTATGCTAGCTGTAAACAGATTATCAAAGCAGAAAAAATGAGATGGTTCTAGCTGCAGCTGCTACAAACCACACCCCCTATGAAATACGCCCTATTAATCCTCAATCCTCATGTCCAATACCTGGACATGAACCTTTCTACCAACCCTAACCTCTACTGCCTCCACTTCCTGCCTAAATTTGAGGTTTTATTGAAAAATTGCTTCACCGGCCACTGTTGCACATGTGGGCGTTTTTTAATGGCTTTACGCATTGAAAAATTGCTTGCGTGGGCGTGGTTTGTAGGGGCATGTGCTGTACTGTAGTTGGATATACAGGACTTGGAGAAAATGTTGAATGCAGGAATGTGATTGGTTCAGATCCAGTAAGTAATGCCTTCCTATCACCATGTGTTTTCATTTATTTTTTTACATTTTAAAATTGTTATGGAATGCTGTTCACACGAAATAGAAAATTAACACAATAAGCTGGTGACAAAACATACATTTTATGCTTTTTCATGAAAATATATTTAATTAAGTTCTTATTTACAATTTTAAAGAAAAAAAATCTGTTTTTCTTTCAGAATCTTATAGTATTGCCAATAATTATCAATTACTTTTTTTCTAGAAATTGAATCAGATCTTAATAAATAGATAGTTTAGATAATGCTAAAAAATTATTTTCCAACCATAATTAACATTGCGTTCAAGGGCCAACCTTCAATTTTGCCATGAATTCCCAAAGAATGTTTTCAACCAGGTTAAAACGTTATGTTCTTTGATTATATCATTTTAAATGAATAGCCTACAGTTATTTTCCCAGTTTCTGGTTAATTCCAATAAACAATTCCCATAAAAATTGTATATCATTAAATATTCCATTATTATTCCATTCATTAAACGTTCCGCCGCTTTGCGACCCTACGAGATACTGCTGGATAAACACATCCCTTTCAAAATACAAGAAATAGGCCTTAAATCTTTATTTAGGCACATGCTTACCTTATTTTCGAACTGTTACTATATATGACGTGTTAAATATTTGTGCATGACATTAAAACCAGTCAAATTAAACCAGAAAAGTCAGGATTGACAGTCTGTCAATACAAAGAGCACGGACACTGTTACAGCCTGGCAAAGACGAGCTACACGCACGCACGCACGCACGCACGCACGCACGCACGCACGCACGCACGCACGCACGCACACACACACACACACACACACACACACACACACACACACACACACACACACACACACACACACACACACACACACACACACACACACACACACACACACACACACACACACACACACACACACACACACACACACACACACACACACCATTGCGTTCTGTCTGCAAAGTCAAAACAACCATAAAAAGTTGATGAGTGATGAGTTCACAAACACCTGCACGGTTTGTATTGAGATAATCAGCTCATCCATCTTTGTCTTAATGTCATGGAAGAAAAGGATGGATGGTTCACTCACACACACACGCGCGCGCGCGCACACACACACGCACGGGAGAGGAATTGAGAGTCAGAGTACATGACATTTTGTCAGTCTGACTGGTCCCTGCTGTACCTAATGAGAGCCTCTGTGTCTCGGTCTCGACTCCCAAATCTCTTGGTCTTTGTCTGTTGACAGTCGAAAACATGTGAGGAGATAAAAAGAAATCCTGAAAACCCTTGCCTGAACAAACATATATTGTCTTGGTCTCGGTCTTGACTCCCAAAAGTCTTGGTCTTGTCTTGTCTTGATATCGTCTCCCAAAAGTCTTGGTCTTGTCTTGTCTTGATATCGTCTCCCAAAAGTCTTGGTCTTGTCTTGTCTTGATATCGACTCCCAAAAGTCTTGGTCTTGTCTTGTCTTGATATCGACTCCCAAAAGTCTTGGTCTTGTCTTGGTCTTGGTCTGTCGACAGTCAAAAACATGTGAGGAGATAAAAAAATTCCTGAAAACCTTTGAACAAACAAAACCTTGATATGTATTGTCTTGGTCTTGTCTTGGTCTCAGACTCAACTCCCAAAAGTCTTGGTCTTAGTTTCAGTCTTGATTTTGTCTTGTCTTGGTCTCGGCCTCGGTATTGACTCCCAAAAGTCTGGGTCTTGTCTTGGTCTTGGTCTCGACTCCCAAAAGTCTTTGTCTTGTCTTGGTCTGTTGACAGTCAAAAACATGTGAGGGGATAAAAGAAATTCCTGAAAACCCTTGTCTGAACAAACAAAACCTTGACATATATTGTCTTGGTCTTGTCTTGGTCTCAGTCTCAACTCCTAGAAGTCTTGATTTTGTCTTGGTCTTGGTCTGTCGACAGTCGAAAACATGTGAGCAGATTGAACATTTTCTGAAAACCTTTGTCTGAACAAACAAAACCTTGACAAATATTGTCTTGGCCTCAGTCTCGACTCCCAAAAGTCTTGGTCTTAGTTTCAGTCTTGGTTTTGTCTTGGTCTTGGTCTGTCGACAGTCGAAAACATGTCAGGAGATAAAACATTTCCTAAATAACCTTGTCTGAATAAACTAAACCTTGAATTCTTGTCCAAGGCCAGTCAGTCAAGAGCACAACAATACTTTACAGTTACATGTTTGCATTAAGCAAGTTTTCCACTGACGTACGTGTGTGTGTGTGTGTGTGTGTGTGTGTGTGTGTGTGTGTGTGTGTGTGTGTGTGTGTGTGTGTGTGTGTGTGTGTGTGTGTGTGTGTGTGTGTGTGTGTGTGTGTGTGTGTGTGTGTGTGTGTGTGCGTGTGTGTGTGTGTGTGTTTCAAAATGAATTTTTATTTAAAAATTGGGCTTTTGTTTTGAAAAATCGTGTGGTGTGGTGTGACTCACCTTTTACCACCTATGAAATGGTAAACCATGGACCTGCTGAGACCAGAGGACAGACTGGGAACAGTTCTAGGAACATGGGAGACCAACTCTGCCATGATTAAAAATAAAGAAATCAATTAATAAATGCATGAATAAATAACTACATACAGATACATGCCAGAAATAAATACATGAAAAAGTAGGTAAATCACTCAATACCTATATATTATATGCCTAATGCATTACTTATGGTAATAACTAAATGTATGCAATAATGCTATTTATCTATTTGTTTATTTAGTCTTACATTTTCATTTATTTAACCAATATCTGCATGATACTACATTGCACATTCTAAAGTTTGCACATAAATAAAAGAAGCAATAGATAAATGAATGAATAAACAAATGAATACATAAAAATAGATGTGTAAATAGCATTTATGGCACACGTTTAGGGTCGAAGTTATTTATTTCTATATGTTAAATTATGACAGAGTGTGTCCTCCATTCAGAAAGTGTGTAGCGTGTGTGGGTGACCTTTTCTACTAATTATTCAAAGCAGCTATACACTGCTCAGGGATTTACAAAGTATGCATCATATTTTATTCATTGTGCAGAATGTGAATCTAAATAAAAACACGCTAGGGACGAACGATAATTAATGGATAATTCATTATGTTTAAGGCATATTTGACCATTTAAAGCAATAATCTGAACCTGTTAACATATAGAACCTTCACCACTGCATTATCAGCACCGCTACATGCTAAGCTAACCAAAAGTTAGCCATTGCCGTTTCATCAGGTTTCCCTGGTTTGATTTGATTTTTATATTTATTTCCAACACAATTTCGCAATTCAGTCTACGTTTCCGAAAAAGAGTGGGAAGAAGTACATACTTATTTAATCTATACATGAATCAATTTTTGTTAATTAACTAGTTTCTCATTATAAACTCTTTAGTTCTACAAATGAGTTCAATCTAATTACGGGATATTAAACACTAATCGTACTGAAATCACTCAAGATTTTATGAAAGATTTTGTCTGTTTTTGCTACATTTGCTGGTCATTAAACCGCGTTACAGCAAAAAATATTGTAGAAAAATGTGATATCCTAAAACATGCATGTAGGTGAGGGTTTAGTCTGCGTCTTACAGCTATTTCAATTTTAAAAGGTCAAGTTGGGTCACATTTTGTTACATTATACGCAATATTTGACATTTCCGTCTCATTGCTCACTTTCTTTTAAGGGGAAAACTATGTCTAAATGTGTGATATTGTCCCAAAATATACTGTAGATGTTAGGGGATACTGTGATGGACTGGCGCCCTGTCCAGGGTGTACCCCCACCCAGCGCCCTATGAGAGCCGGAGATTGGCACCGGCAGACCCCCGCGACCCTGTTAAATGGGAATAAGCGGGTAAGAAAATGGATGGATGGACGGATGTTAGGGGATATTCTTGGTCATATTTGTTTGAGTTTATTTGTTTCAGTCAAAATCGTCAAACGTAAATCACAATTTAGGAATATATAACAAGACTGGATCAGGGAGAAGCAACAAAGCTTATACGGCCAACATAAAACATTAAATTTAAGTGACTTTTCTCAGATATTTGACACAAAAGAAATGCAAGCATTCATCAAAGTACATTTGAGTTGCGTTTTTCAGATAATGCAAAAACAAACAAAAAAAACCAAACATTATACAACATTTAACAAAGATAAGAAGTTTCTACTGCTTTGCATAACTTTGTAAAATATATTTACAGACGTACATCTGTGTATTACTTCCAATCTTGGTTTGGTTTTGAAATGTATGCTTTATTTTGTTTGAAAAAATAAAGTTATTACACATTTTTTACGTGAACGCGAAGACTGTTCGTCAAGTTTTCTTAACCCCCACCTGGAAAGATGCAATAAAGACAACAATGTTTCCAAGGAATATGAAATAGTCGCTGCACATGCGTGAAAGATGTGGAGCATTTCAGATGCGTCATTTATTGTAGTTCTTGTTTTTAATTCCTCTTTTCTGGTTATTTATTGACATATTTATCAATATATTCTGCTACAAACATTTCTGTGGAATACTTTTTTTTTTTGGTGTCAACTTTCTGTATTTTTTTTCTTTTCTAATTTGTGTTCTCTTCCAGTTTCACAAGCCAAATAATGGAATATGTGTATTTTATATGACAAATAAAAAGCTTTTCTATTTGATTTCTTACTGGAGACGTTCTAATCTATAAACACTTTCCGACATGTTCCCCGACTGCATCTGGAAAAATCCTGAAACTTTAAATAAAAGGAAAAGTCATTTTTTTTTAAATGTTCCCGCACATCCTGCAGCTTTAAAACATTTGTATCTTGTATTCTGAAACTCTCTGAAAAACAACACAAACACTTTTCTCCTCCGTCAGTCTCTCTGAGCTCGCGCAGCGTTTGTTGTCTGAATATTTCATGATGAGAAATGGGAACCATGTCCACCTTTCTAAAAATACTAGGAAATCACTCGGGAGTGAACGATGGAGACATCCTGTACGCTGAAACCATGGTTTAATGTGACACACAAATAAACACAAAACCACAGGAACAAAGACACAAAGCACAAAATAACGTTAAAACGGACAAACTGAAGAGGTTTTCAGCCAATCAGCGTTCACATATCATATTCGCGCCGCATACAGTCATCTTAAAGATGTAAATCCTTGTTTTAATCAGATCTAAATGGATTAAAAGTGACAAAATGGTGAAAAAGGATTTTTAAAACCACAGAAATTGATTAAAAGTTGCAAAAGTGGCCAAAAATGGACAGAAAATGTGGTAAAAAAAAAAAAAAAGGGTTAAAAGTGTCAATATTGGAACAATTAGTTTAAACTGGTAAATAATGGGAGTGATAAATCGTGAATGCGGCTGTAAGTAGAAAAAAAATGTGCATAAAAGGCATTGAAATTTGATGGAGAAGTGGTAGAAGTGGGAGAAATGCAGCAAAAATGCGTTAAAAGAAGCAAAAATAAGGCAAGAAAAAGTGATGAAAATAGGTTAAAATATGGCAAGTTTGGTGTAGTTGCAGAAAAAAGGGTAAAATTAAGCAAAAAATGGGCTGAAATTGTTCAAAAAATATTTATAGTTTCTTGAAGGCATCTGGTGACCCCCCATCAAACACCTGCCAAAGAGAGTTTACGATGAAACATTATTTTAATTGGACGTTTTAGTTTGTGTGTCATCAGTTCCTTTGACATTATGACATCATTCCTAAGAAGACCAAGAATGTTACAAAGGATGAATTTTGTTGTTGCACTTTCCAGGAAAAAAGGAAGAAAACTCTGAAAATGGAGTTGAGTCCAACATTTGGACGTAAACGTGTTGAAAAACTATATAGAAGAGATGCTTTTATTTTGAAAAGGGGATGTTTGATTTTTCGCTTGAAGCCGGTCCCAGGACTAATTTACATTCCACTCGCAATGCATCATGGGACAGTTGAGTATGACTAGTGTGCCCACTGTGCACACATAACAAATGTCCCCATATATAGTATACATCCTGGTATTTCTCACATACTCAATCTTTACATACTATAATCATGTGAACACAGAACATACTCATTTAGACTGAGAATGAGTAGTATACGTTAGTATGACATTTACTATAGAGCTAATATACAGAAATATATATATACAAAAAAAAAACCAACCTATCCCACAATGATGAAATACAATTATAATCTGTTAAAAACAACAAGCCTATGATTATATCTAAAGTTTTATTATATTAATTCAAAGCTCTTGGGCTATTACAGTAATATAAAGATAAATGAACGCTTAACTGCATTGATTATCAATTAATCCTATAGATCCTAAGTTCTTTACAGGGGAATCAATACAGTCGCCTTTAAACTTTATGAGCACTTCAGCCTGCGGGGTGTGTGTGTGTGTGTGTGTGTGTGTGTGTGTGTGTGTGTGTGTGTGTGTGTGTGTGTGTGTGTGTATTAGACCAAATGTTGATGAATCATGGTGAAGCCCTGTGAGGAATCAAATTAACCTTTTTCAGGCTCCTCCCATTCTAGATGCTCCAGTTTACACACAGAGACACTCTGGGTCTGATGATGATGATGATGATTGTAGGAGGATGAGTTATCATTAATGGGTTATATAACTAAGAATATTAATTATGATTATTAATATTACTTCAAATTCTGCGGGGTGCCACTCCTTTTAACAGGAGAAATATGTCTAAGTTTTTAGACTAAACTCATCAATGTGAAACCAGGGAAAAGTGAATTCTAACAGCAACATCTACACCATAACCACAGCTTTAATGAATCAGAGGAATCAAAGATTATGTTTAACCTTTTATTCAAAAGTCAACAATTAACACAGTCAAAATATCAATTGAAATGGGATAATTAAATCATGATAAAATGCATTTCTAGGCTAATAAAAGTGAGGATTATATGTAATAAAGTGAAATCACTAAACTAGGAAAATGCTAGTCTACTAAATATTCAATAAAAATGCAGGATACATATTCGAATAATAAGATCATAAAATCATAGAGAGAGCTCATAACAAAGAGAGGAAGACAGACAGGGAAGACGAACAAACATGAATGAGATGAACTGTGTGGGACATGTTGTGTGTGTAAGTTTGTAGTTATGGAAGTATGGAGGTGATCTATTGTGGATGAAGTTGCTGATGAAAGTTCATTCTGGTACCTTAAAGATGATGTCAGGGTTGGACCTGGAGGTGCTGTTTGAAGAAATGCAGTAGGACGTGCCACCGTTGAGTTCTGTTGGGTTTCAACGGGGTATAGCCCCTTCAGCCGATCCAGGCGGTTCTGGCCTTCACAGCTGGCTTAGAGAATGGCTCGTAGCTTACCCCAATGGGTCACAGGCCGGGCTGCTTTCGGCTGTTACGCACGTCACTAGATGCTGGATTCGTCCGAACCAAACAGCTGTTGATTCCAAAAATCTAACTGTTTCAACTAAAAATAAAATGAACTAAATGAAAAGGTGGGGAAGGGAAACGCGTTGAGTAATGAAACGCCAGCGTCCCAAATCTGAAGTTAGGAGCGGCTTTCTTCCTTTTAAAAGGTTATCTTTGGGACTCGCCTCCCAAGAAGGGAACTTCGTTGATTGGTTTAAAGTTGCCAGCATCTCAGCTGGCTGCCCGTGGGTGTGTCTGGGGTGTGTGTTTATGTGAGACAAAGACAAACAGGAGGGATGATTCCTAGATTTACACATAAACCATAATAATGAGTTCAGCATATTCAAATAATCTTTTCAACATCATATCTTGAAATATCACGTATTACGAAAGAGTTTGATTCCAAACACGACTGGAAAATAGCCTAGGATCACTTTAGGAACCGGTTCATGAATTTTACTTGTAATTACTCATAAACATAAATGTCAAAAATCATGTTATGCCTCTTCTTTACTATATGGTTGCAGTAGATACCTCAAACTAACCTTTGTGATGTTTTCTGGTATTTTAAGCACTTTTTAAATGATGAAACATTTAAAATAGCATTCTGTGGGTATTAAATTATCTGAAAAGAGTGGAATAGGACAGACAACATTTGCAATTTCAATTTCTGTAGAAATCATTCCAATAATGTTTTCATTTGTAACTTTTCAAACATAATACAATTTCTTTGTTCTCCCTTCTTCACTGGGACACATCTCAGAGAAGAGGCCTGGAAAGTGTCCTTCTGTGACATCTCACCACAGGGGGTCAAAGGGTCATTGGGACAGTTCTGTGATCTTACAGCTAAAGTATCTGTTTGTAAAGGAGGGAGAAGACGGATGTTCTTCCCCGTGTGGAGTCGTAAAAAGAGTTCGTACTGAATATTTCAAAGAGTTGGGTCAGTCTTTTCGGCTACGGTATTGGGTTCAAAGGCCGCATAGTGGGGTTAGCTATGCATCTCAAAGTTGCGGGGGCAGTTATTGTGTAAACTTTAACTTCCTAGCAGGTTAATTCCTGCTAGGAAGAGGGTCTTTAGGCTTGTTGTGGTTTGGTTCCCTACATGATGATGTTTTTTTCCTCCTCACAGCTTTATACCAACAATTCTTCAACATTAAGGCTCATGTGAATGTACTCAGAGTCCACCTCTACATGAAAGGATGGAAAAAATCAAAGCTGATCAAAGTCACTCAGGAAGTGAATATATATATGAATGTATTTCGTGCTCAGTTTGTATCTCTGAATGTCAGACGTCCTCCTGCTCTGAACCAGCTGCTCCATGAAAACAAAGCCAACTCCTTCCTCGACTCTCGCCGTCGACCTCCATCAACCTTTGCACCAGCTGCACCTGGTGCACCTGATTCTGATTACAGACCCTGCTGCTCGTGCTTTTGGCCCCAGAATGTTTGCTTTCCACGCCGCTTCCCTCCAATTACAGAACCAGGCGTTCACTTTCCCACGGACACAAACTAAAGCCCGGAGCCTTCATCTTTTCATCTGTGTTACGACCTTCACTGAAGGGGACAAGGACACTGCAGCGTCACAGTGTTGTGGTTTATTACCTCCGTCATGGGGTCAGACTTACACTTTTTTTTATTTATTTTTTGTCTGTTAGCAGGAGTACGTTAAACGTACATAAACCTTCCACCATGGAAGCTTCCATTACATCTTGAATGAGATCAGGATCAATCTACTGGTTTGATTGGTTTGAAAAATCTCTGATTATTGGCAGAAAATATAGATAAATAAATAAATCACATCTCGGTTCATAATTGACTGATCTTTGACTAAATTTATGTCAGGTTGATTCAAACTGGATCAGATGCAGATTTTGCATTTTTCAATCAATGTCATTCCCAGAAAAAAAAAAAAAGGGAAAAAAATTGGAAGTAAAAAGGAAAAGAAGAAAAAAAACTGGGAAAATGGGGGAAATTAGATAAAACAATAAAATTAGAGGGAAAAAAAGGTTAGAAAAAAAGAAAGAAAGAAAAAAGGGAGGAAATGAGGAAAAACCAAAAAGGAAAACAAGAAAAAAAAAAAAAAAGAAAAAAAAAGAAAGGAGAAAAAAAAAGAAGAAAGAAAACCTGGCGAAAGGGGGAAAATACAGAAAAAGAGAAGGGGGAAAATAAGGACAGAAAAAAGAAAAATTAAATTAGGAAAAAAAAAGAAAAGCAAAAAAAAAAAAAAAAAAAATAGAAGGAAAAAAAACTGTGGAAAGAAAAAAGGGAGAAAATGAGAGAAAACAAAAAGGAAAACAAGAAAAAGTGAAATTAAAAAATAATTTAAAAAAAAAAAGAAAATGAACTGAGGAAAAGGGGAAAATAAGGAAAGAAAAAAAAAGGAAAAAAGGGGAAAGAAATAGGAAAACATTATTTCCAGCTGATTGTATTTTGTGTTTTTTATGATTTCTTATCTCAAAGGTTACAGGTTTAAATCCCAGTTTGAGGTTTGACTTTATTTGTCTGTTTTTGTGTTTAAACTTATAGAAATCAAGCTTTTATTTCTTTAGGGTTTTTTACTCTGAGAATAATCAATAGTAACAATTACAGATAAAGATATTTGATCTACTCCTGATGTCCTGCATTGCAGCTTTTTCCTGGAGTTTAACTCTTTAATGAGACTATAGCGTTAATCCTATGGTGTAATGTTGGAATGAAATCGATCACGTGTTTTTAATCGGATTCTCATCAATATGTTAATGTCAGAAGGTCTGAAAAACTTATTTACTAAAAGTGTTTTTATTTTGCTCACTGATGATGAGCTAATTTGTCGTGTGATAAACCGTCAGACGTGTTGCCAGAACAGTCGAGCTTCCTGTTCTAAAAATAAAACTCCACCACTGAGACCTGTGTTGATGCACCTCTGTCTGACGACGCCCACAGACACGCGCACACACGCACACAGAATTTAACAAGGAGTCGACTCAGACATTGAGCGACGCCCCCAACCTGCAGCCTGCGCCCCCTCCCCGGGTATGGAGGACTCATCAGTCTGACAGCGTTGGTTCCAGTTGGAGAACCGTAGAGCACCTGTACCTCCTCCATGTGTCGTCCATTCTCCTTCACTTGTCGTGACACTTTATTTGGATGCATCTAATTAAATCTGCTCCCGCTGGGAGATTGTTGTCTTTTTAAATAGATACAGTGGTTGTAAACACAGAAAGCTCTGAGGACGTCTTAGAGCTTTTCAATTACAGCCAAACAATCCACACACACTGGTTTGATGGTGGGAAAGATACGGATTTAAGATGATTCTGTTTGGAATAATGGAGGCCATCGTTTGACCCATAACACGTTTCTACCATATGCTAACAACATGAGCTACATTTATCACATCACATTTATTCATTTTATATCCACCAGTCTTTGTCAACTGTCAAACAAACACATTTGGAGTCTGGGATTCATACTGTGGAGCCAATTAGCCTTAATTAGCCGACTGTGTAGCACAGCGCTGTCAAACTATTTCTGGTTCAGGGGCCATAAACACACTAGTTTGATCTCAAGTGGGCTACAAATTCTTATAAAAAAAAGAGCAACTTCTACATTAATGTGCTCTAGTTTACACTTGTAATTTTACATTTTTTGGAGTCACGTTGTGTATTTTTGTGATTTTGTATGTTTTTTGGAGTCATTTTGTTTATTTATTTTTTTTATAATTCTGTGTTTTATGGAGTAATTTTTTGTAATTTTACATGATTTTTTAATCATTTTGTGTATATTTGTAAGTTTTTTGAAGTCGTGTATTTTTTTTGTGTGTTTGTATGGACTTTATATTTTGTTCAGCGCTTTGAGATGACTGTTGTATTTTGCGCTATATCAATAAAGTTGAATGTGTATTTTTTGTAATTTTGTATGTTTTTTTAGTCGTTTTGTGTATTTTTGTGTATTTTTCGGGAATTTTGTATGTTTTTTTAATCACTTTATATTTTTTGGTAATTTTGTGTGTTTTATGGAGTAATTTTTTGTAATTTTACATGATTTTTGAATCATTTTGTGTATATTTGTAAGTTTTTTGAAGTCGTGTATTTTTTTGTGTGTATGGACTTTATAATTTGTTCAGCGCTTTGAGATGACTTTGTTGTATTTTGCGCTATATAAATAAAGTTGAATGTGTATTTTTTGTCATTTTGTATGTTTTTGTTTTTTAGTTTTGTGTATTTTTGTATGTTTTTGTGTATTTTTTGGTAATTTTGTATGTTTTTTGTGTATTTTTTGGTAATTTTGTGTGTTTTTTGGTAATTTTGTATGTTTTTTTAATCACTTTATATTTTTTGGTAATTTTGTGTGTTTTATGGAGTATTTTTTTGTAATTTTACATGATTTTTGAATCATTTTGTGTATATTTGTAAGTTTTTTGAAGTCATGTGTATTTTTTTGTGTGTTTGTATGGACTTTATATTTTGTTCAGTGCTTTGAGATGACTGTTGTATTTTGCGCTATATAAATAAAGTTGAATGTGCATTTTTTGTAATTTTGTATGTTTTTTTTTAGTTGTTTTGTGTATTTATGTATGTTTTTTGAAGTCTTGTGTATTTTTTGCAATTTTGTATGGTTTTTTTTTGAGTCGTTTTGTGTGTTTTTGTATGTTTTTTTGAGTCATTTTGTGTATTTTTTTTGGTAATTTTGTATGCTTTTTTTAGTCATTTTGTGTATTTTTGTAATTTTGTATGTTTTTGAGTGTCATTTTGTGTATTTTCGTGCATGTTTTTTTGTCCTGATTATTAAATACCAAACACGTCCTATCTCCTGCTAATGCCATGATGTGTTCTGGATTAAGAAACGTTCCAAATATCTAACCCGTAATGTTGTCTGCTGTCTTTCCAGGGAGAATCTAAGAATTTTACCATGTTAGTACTAGCTATCATTTTCTCTTCTGACCCCCGAGGAGCTGAAATATCAGTTTTCAAAGTAGAAAATGACAGAATATGACACTACGAACGATTTCTGAGAACAGAGGAAAAACCTGTCAGAAGTGTTTCAGATCACAGCTGTGATAAAAATCCTATTAAAAGAGTTGAATTCAGGAGGAAAACGTGGAGGATTTCCTCCTCGTGAACGGATCAGCAGAGGTCACTCACACAACGTGAACTCAGCGTGGTGTTTGTGTGGAAACGGACAGGTGAGAATGTGTTTGGAAACGCTGCAGGAGAGATAAAAGTCATCTGAGAGGAAAGAAACTCAAAGTGACGCGAGAAAAAGCCAAATACTTCACACCGTTCACTTCAATCCATCAACACTGCCACGTGTTAACTCTAATAAATCATGTATTCAACAAATGCTTCTATAAAATAGGCCTATAACATTTTGTTATTGTGTTCCTAAAATAAGATTTATGTAAAGTTTAATACTTACGCCACACTTTGCATGCTAGCGCACAAAGCCGATTATATATCAAAGCATTTGTTCTGTGTCAGACTTTAAATCCAAAGTCTGCTTCTGTTTCCACAGAAAACTTTTCTGCATTCACAAACACATTTAAGCCCTTGGTTTGAAACAAGTAGATTTAAAGTGTTCTTGCAATTTCTGGAAGTTTCTGAATGATTCCCCAGTCTTTAAGGTGAAATAATGTCTGTAAACCAGTTGTCGGAATAAACGTGTGCCTCTAAATAAAAGTCCAAGACCAATAAAGGGAGCTAAAAAGAAATAATGGTGGATGTTTCAAGAATTTTACCAAAAACGTGATTAGACGACTAACCATGTGGAGCATTAGCATGTACAGTATAGGGTTTACAAAACACTTGGTCTGACCTCGGCATACTTCAATTACTCGAGGTTTTCTTGAATCTACCTTGTAACGGCAAAATACTATATAATAAACTTTTCTTTTGAACTGGAGGAACGCAAACAACGTCTGGGAATGAAATTCACAGGGAACAAGGCCGACACAAACAACGATGAGAGGAGGAGAAATAAAAAAAGACACAGATGAGAATAAATCCTACACAAAAAAAAAAAAAAAAAAAAAAATGAAGTTGTGTTCAGAACAACCTAAGACTGTTTGACCAGAGAGACAAGCTTTGATGTCATTTTTCTGTGTTCAAAACAGGGGACGGGACTTAGAAAAGCAAACTGCTTCTCTCGTCTCCTTTTTCGGCATTTACAAAAAAAAGAAAAAAAAAAGTGAATGTAACTATGTCGGAAATAAATAAAAAAATAAAAATAGGTTTAAAAATACATTTTTCTCTTCATAACAAAGACTTAAAAAGAATCTGAAATCAGTGGTGACTCAAGTCAATCACTTTCATTATACATTATGATAATCTGCCCTTGAAAAATCTCATACACCATCTTAAAAATGTCTCAATCATGAAAACAATATGAGAAACATCTCCTCCTAGACATAACTATGACACAAAACTCTTGGCTTACAGAACAGTAAGTAATCATTAAATATACACGTAATTAAATACCTTTTTCAATTAAATCCACCGCTATTTGTTCTCTTTTAATCTCTCTCTCTTGCACTTTCAGTTTGTGACAATTTCATCAAAACAAAGCTTGATCTTTAATGATTATATCACGTGTGAGTAAAATTACCGTAATGAACATGTTGCCTTTAACGAACAACTTCTTCGCTTTCAGAAACTGGTGGAATTTCTCAGATAGAGCAAATATTAGTGGAGTTACGGTCTTTTATATTAAGTTCCCGAGATGCGTTTCTTAAAGGCATTTGGCAAGCTCCTCCCACCCTCATCTCGTAACCGCAAATGGGGTCCTGACCCCAAGGTTGAGAACACCTGCTATAAGCAATACATGAAAAAGTGCATGTGAGAACATTATGTATTATGCATTATGTACATACATATACTAGTTCCATTAGTTGTGTTCAATAACAACTACTTACAGATGATCTTAATGTGATCCAAGCTTTATGAACTCCAAGTTTAGCTGTAGAACTTCTAAAAGTGGAAGATGTTTAAAGCTTTAGAGTGAAACTCAGACACACCTTAGTCGCACATTTGATAAAATCTGTGTTTTGGGAGCTAATTAACAAAATAACACAGTGTTGAAAACAAAAGGCAGCGTTCCCACTCAGCAGTGATGATTTATGTCATGAATATTCAGAACTTTCTTTGGTCGGATCAGACAGCGAGAATCACTACACAGGGGGCGAGTATAAGCAGCTTACATTGTGAATGCATAAAGAAGAGATTTTACACACAAATTAGATACATTTCATCATAATAGAAGAGAGCATTGTAGCGCAGAGAGAAGATCTCTCGTGTTTAGCATTAGCACTGACAGAGAGTCGCTCCCTAAGGTGGTTGTTCTGCTCTGGGCCTCCTTCCTCCACTCATTATGATTCTGCTTGGATTTGAGCAATTAATAATTTGCTGTTTTTAGTGATGAACATTTTCCTAAAGTTTGAATTAAGGTTAAAGACAAAAATCCATCCAGCGTTGCTCTTGTTTATCGTTATGCTTTCAATAATGCTAATAATCCGATGACGAAGAGTCCAACAGACGTACCTAATAAAGTGGCCTTCCTTTTTGTTGTTCTTGAAAATTAAAGTTGGATCGTGCAATGCAAGTAATGAGTCTGTTTGGAAAGTAATGAAAAGTCGGACTAAAGTATTCAATAATATAAATCGACAAAGTCATAATATTATATTTATGAATAGAATGCTTTCAATCACAGTGCTGTACATCAAATAGATTTATTAAACATGTCAAAATCATCATAACAACATGATATAAAACATATTAATCATAACTAGAATATTTGCATTTCCTGAAGAAAATGCAAGTGAGGATGCACACGTAGCACTGCATTAGCTTAGCATCAGCTAGCATTAACATTGGCATAACATTGGCTAAACATTGGCATAGCATTAACAAAGCTTTAACATTGTTCTAGTATTAGCATAAGTCTAGCAATAGCATTAACACTAACCTAGCAGTAGCATTAAGCTAGCATTGGCCTTAGCCGAGCATTAGCATTAGCCTAGCAATAACTGAACATTAGCAATAAGGTTGAAAAAGGTTGAAATGGGTTGAAATTTTTTTTTTGAAAAGTTGAAATGTGTTGAAAAAGTTAGAAAGAAAGTTTTTAAAAAGTTTTTTAAAAGTTGAAATGGGTTGAAAAGAGCGAGAAAAAAAAGTGAAAATAAGTGCAAAAGTGTAAAGGGGTTGAAAAATTTGAAAAAAAAAACATTGAAATGCATTGAAAAAGCCAGAGCAGCTTTGAGTTTAACATTTTTAAAAACGTTAACCATAAAACTTCAGGGTCATGTCTAACAGAAAAAAGCTAAAACTACCAAAAGTAGGGATGTCACGATACAACTTTTTCACTTCCGATACGATACCAATATCACAGCCTTGGATTTTGGCCGATGCGATATTGACACGATATCAGCACAAGTCATACATACTTTTATGACTTATTTTGTAATGTGGAAGGCTTGATCAAGTGATGGTACTCAGAAGAATAGTCAGACAACAGTAGGTATGAGAAATATCTACAGTATTCTACAATTGAATAAATATAACATATATCGGAGGTTTTTGGTGCAGTACGATAAAATCTGATATTCATTTTCTGGCTGATATAGGGCCGATATTAATATTGGATCCCGACACCCTTAACCTTTTTATGTTGTAGCAACATCTTAGAAGGTCTTAAAAGTAACAAACTCATTTTTAAAATGTAAGGAGTAGAAAGTTAAAAGTTGCAAAAAAAAGCCAGAAAAAAACTACTTAAGTACAGTAACAAAGTATTTGTACTTTGTTACTTGTCACCTCTGCGATTAAATGAGAGTTTGGTCAAAGAGCACGCCCACATTCTCGACTCTGTCTTCACAGAACAACACAATCGCTCAATGACAGGTTGAGGTTTTTGAACCGCTGATTAAAACTCGGAGGACCAACAACAATCAGTTCCATCTTGGCAGAATTCAACAGCAGGAACTAAAAGACATGCCTGATGCATATTCATGTCAGATACGCTTTGCAGAACCAAACTGCATGTACAGCTGTAGGTCATCGGCATAACAATGAAAAGAGAGCCCACAAGAGTGAAGATATTATGTCAGATAGAGGGAAAACAGCAATGGACCCAACACAGACCCCTGTGGGACCCCTTACTTGATCTAATATGACCAGCCATCAATATAGCCTTTGACCCATTAGCGCTGCTAAGCTACTGTATGCAAACATTTGCGGCTGTCATTGGTATGGAGTTCCTCGTTCACACAATAAGTAGAATGTAAAAGTTCATCGTTAAGTTTCCTGATCCCTCACCAGGAAAATCACCATAAAATGATGGTGTTTGGAATGAAATATGAAAGGGTCATGGCACAGACTCCAAAATAAAGCTGTGAAAATGACTCTTTACAGTTTCCAATAAAAAGACAATGTGAGGAACTCTTCTTTCCCATCAAACCGTCTCACATCTGTATATCTGTAAATCACTGAGGGACGATGAGGAGAAGGAGGCTCCCCACAGTGATGAAAACACAATCCTCCAGAGAGCGAGCTCAGTGTGTTTCAATCACAGCTTTGTTTCACATCAGGAGGTTTTATTTAGATACAGTATGTGTCGTCTGTGACGAGCAAAGAACAGTAAGAACCGTTCCCCAAGAGGAATCCAGAAGAGAAACTGAGACAAAAATGTAATCCACACTGAACCACTTTTTAAACTCTTGATTTACTAGATCTAGTTTATAGAAAGTCAGAGCATAGATAAATAAATACTGTGTTTACAGACATGTGTCCCACTGCACACGTCTCATCATGGATGCTTTTTGTGAGTACATTTCTTATCATAACAGACACTTTTGATGTAAAACACATTTTTGGCGTATCAGACATTTCTGTGCCACAACACGTTTTTTTTTATCGTAACTAACATTTTATTTTGTCGTAACAATGCTGTCCAAACATTGATTTTTGAAAAGGATATTTCTTTAAAGTAACAAACTCTTCTGTGCGCAAAGAAAATTCATCACTACTGACATTAATGTTGTTATTTTGTATATTTTGTTGACATTTATGTTGTAAGTCACATTTTTGTCTCAATCAATATTTTTATTTGTAAGAAACTTTTTTGTGGTCATGTTCATTTTTGTTTTGTCGCTGACAATTTTTTTTCTCCTAACAGTTTTCTGTTGTAATGGACATATTTTTTTCTTGTAAAATGTTTTTATTTTATCAAACATTGTGTGTCATAACCGAGCTTTTTAATTGAACAGTTTTTTTTTTTTTAAATGTAACAGAAAAAAAAATTAATAAAGAAATAACTTTTTTGTCGTAACAGAAATTTCTGTGCCGTAATAGATCATTTTGGGTTTTTTTTTTTGTTTTTTTCCCTTGTCTGCACATGCTGTCAAAGGTCAACACGACAGGAAGTGCAATCATTATGAGACAGCAATGCATGTTTTGTTATTGCAATGAAATAAATTAATCTATTTATTTTATTTATTTTTTTGGACATTATTGTTTTGTTAACAGATATTTTAAGGTAAACCATTTAAAATGTTTAGGTTTTCTTTTTTTTAATCAAAATGTGATTCAACATAAACAGCTGGGTCGTCATTAACGGTCAATTTTAATCACATTTTGATTCCTTTAGAGAAAACAACCACTGGCACTGAGCGACATTTCATCTCCAAAGCCAACAGCCGGGAGCTACGGTGGCTAATTGCTAATGCTAATGAGATCGCCACAGGTAACAGGCACAGAAAAAAACAATATTGCGTTAAAAATGCATCACGGCCTGAGGGGACGTGGAATTAAACATCAATTAAACACATGTGGCTCTACTGTTTTTAATAAACATTGTTAATCCCCAGAGTTAGACATAAATGATACATGTAGACATATTTATCAGTGCTGATGTAATCAGGATTTCATTCATCCATAGAACACTGCTGTATTTGATCATTTCTTAAGGATTTTGTGTTATTTTTAAATCCAAGTTTATTTTGTCTTTTTGAAAAAAATATTGAGGTTTGATTTTTTTAAGACAACTTTTTTCAGGAAAAAAACGACTTTTTCATACGTTTTATTTATCTATGCATTTATTGACTTTTTTATTTAATCTTTTTTTCATTTTTTGTGTATATTTATTTATTCATACATGATACATTTTTTTCATTTTTTTGTTTATACATTTCATTTATTTACAATTTTGTATATTCATTTCCAATTTTACAGTATTTACATTTTTTATATATATATAAACATTTATTTACAATTTAGTTTATACATTTTATTTGTACATTTTTGTTAATAATGTAGTTTATTTATACATTATTTACATTTTCATTTCATCTTTTGTCATTTTTGTGCAAAGTTATTTGTACGTTTATTTTGCATTTTTGTTCAAACATTTATTTTTAAATTCATTTAAATTTTTTCTTAATTTTTTTTTTTAATTAATGTTTTTCCATTTTTTGTGTAAATTTATTTATTTATACATTTAACATTTTTGATTATGCATTTTATTTATTTATACATTTAACATGTTTTTACTGATTTTCTTTTTTAATTTCAGCTTCTTCCACTTTTTTGTGTACATTAATTTAAACATTTATTTCCATTTTGTTTATACATTTTATTTATTCAAACATGTATTTACATTTTTTACACTGTTTATACATTTTATTTACTTTTTTCCCCATACATTTTATTTATTTACATATTGTATTTACTATCATTTTTGTATATGCATTTATTTGTTTATACATTTCGTTCATTTATGCACCTATTTACATATTTGTACACAAATTTATTCATACATCTATGTACATTTGTGTGTGTGTGTTCGTTACAAACTGACAGATGTCAAACTGATTAAACTATTTTAACACTGTGTACAACATAAAGCCACAGTTTGCTCACACTACAGGAGTAAATAGATGATGATGATGAACAAGGAGAGAGATTTTAACTGTGACAGACAGTAGAATGCGTCCTATCCTAACACTGCAATAATCTGATCAATAATCAGAGGGGTGATTAAGGATTACATTAAATTTAAATTCAAAGTGTTTGTCATATGTGCAGTTAGAAACACGTTTTCCTGTACAATGAAATTACTACCTTGCTTATGAACTAAGATATAATAATGTGTTTATACAAGTTAAATCTAACAGTGGAAAATACAACACTGCCAATAGAACTAACAACAGCTGGATTAACCTTGATGTAGAGACAAAACAAGCTGCAAACTTGTGTGTCCAAAAGAGACATTCCCGAGTGGTGACATTAAGGATGAAAAGGGAAAAACCTTCCAAACACCTTCTAAAGATGAACTATTCTTGAACTGGAGGAATGCTAACAACGTCTGGCAGGGAACAAGGCCAACACGAACAACGATAGAGAGGAGGAATAAAAACAAGATAACACTGACTACAGATGAGAATACACAAAAAAGGACTGTTCAGAACAACTCAAGAATGTTTGACCAGAGAGACATGTAAACCCATGTAAATTTGCGATGGTAAAACAGGGGACGGGACCCAGATAAGCAAACTGCTTCTCTCGTCTCCTTTTTGAATGTAACCATGTCGGAAATAAACTGAATAAATAAAAAAATGAAAAAATAAATAAATCTGATCAAATCAACCTGTTACATTGTTTATCAATGAAGGCGTTTTAAATTAAAAGTGAACTGCAACATTTTCACAAATTTCAATGACATTTACAAAAAAAATTTCTAAACAGCTCAAATAAATGACATCATCGCCTCCTTTCCTTTAGCCCGACGTCATTCACACACTACGTGGTTTTTGGCTCCTTATGCGTGGTGGGCGTGTCAGGAACCTGGACTGAAGAATACGCGTGGTGGAAAAGCCCGTAATGCTGCGTTCACACCAAACGCGTTTCAAGCGTCAAAATCGTGCCTCACGCGCGTTGTTGGACGCTTGTGCTCATTGAATACAGAAGCTTGTCACCAGCGTCGAGGATGCTCAGGAAGCGCGCCGTTTCTGGATTCACCAGAGTTGCGCTGGGACGAGTCGCTTTCAGCGCTACTTCCGTCTCTCCCGAACCCAGTTTGACGACCTGCTGACTGGCATCGGCGCTCGCATCTCCTACCAGGACCCCAACTACAGGAGCTCTATTCCAGCAGAAGAGCCTGTCCATCTGCCTCCAGTTCGTGATTTTTTCTTCTTCTTCTCATTATTCTGAATACGTCACGATTAAGGAACGCTCCTGATTGGTCGGCGCACCGCGTTATGCCCCAAAAGTTCAACAATCCCAACTCCAGCGCTGGACGCACGCCAAAAGTGTCCGCCGCGCAAAAAGCTTCAAAACGCGCCGCACAAGAGGCGCGGGACACACAGCGGGACCTCTGACGCTCCCTAGAAGCGTGTCCACCATGTATTGTGTATGTACACCTGCCGCTTTTTGACGCTTTCGACGTTTGGCGTGAATGCGCCATAACTGCAGGTGCGCAAAAAAGCGCTTATGTCCAGACGGGAGAATAGAGATCTAAGTGTTCACAAGATCAGTTTGAAGAGGATTTAACTTTTATTCTGAATTAAAACTCCCATATATACTTCCTATAGGGCGCTGCACGAGCAACGTTCAATGATCTTTGCACTTTTTACGTTAACAACGGATTTATTTTTCATGTTTCTGCACGTGTGTAACAAGCAGTGGTTCAAGGAGAGAATCATAATTAAAACATGTCGGGATTAATGTCACATTCTCCCATTGTGAGGATATCATGTGGACACACACACACACACACACGATTTGCCAAAAACACTCATGTACTCATTGTCATTCACGGCACGTATGAGACAGACCTGACAACACTCTGTCCTGTGTGTGTGTGTGTGTTTTAGAACAAAGGGATATGATTGTTTGAATAGCTGCTGTTATCTCATGGTACAGGAGGACCAGGCTAATAGAAAAGATGATGACCATTCCATTCCATGAAGATGTCAACACAGACATTTATTGCATCATCATTGTATGACATTCAGTTGTGATGTCATCATCACCGTAGTCACTATATTTCTTCTCATGTCACTCTGAACGAGCCAGGTTTTTTACGTGTTCACATTGAATATCTCAGACTTCCTGTTTGACACGTCACACGTACAACGTAAACACTCAGACTTCCTGTTTGACACGTCACACGTACAAAGTAAACACTTAAAACAATTTAACGAGGGAAAAATCAGATGAAAATGAAAAAGAAAAACATTTCACTTTAAACAATGCAGGGGGTTTTTTTTTTTTGCTTTTCTTCTACACGACGAGTGTATTACATCACTTCCTGTTTACGTATTTACAACGGATGCAGTGATCTTATGTCGTAATCTGAGATAAATATATAAAATGACAACAAAGGCACTTAAAATTAATAAAACATACAAAATTACAACAGAAAAACACAACATAAATCAAAATAACAGAAATGCATAATGAGAAAAATATACAAAGTTGAAACAAAAACACACAAAATTAGAAAAAATCAATACGAAAGTACAACAAAAACACACAAAATCAGAAAAATATACAAACGTACAAAACACGCAATGAGAAAAATAAAACAAAAACAGAAAATGAGAAATAATATATACAACAAAAACATATGAGAAAAATATACAAAGTTACAACAAAAACACACAAAATGATAAACAGTTATACAAAGTTACGACAAAAACACTAAACATCAGAAAAATACACAAAATAAAATTAAAAGAAAAACTAATTGAGGAAAAAATATACAAAATGAAAACAAAAACACAAAATGAAAAAATAATTGTACAAAGTTACAACGAAAACACACGTGATAGAACAAAGGGATTTGATGCATCGTGTGATTGTTAACTCATGGTAAAGCCAGGCTAAAAAATATATGAAATACATGAAAGCTTTTTGTTTTTCTTCAAATTAGAAATCTCTACACAGCGAGTGCATTACATCACTTCCTGTTTACGACGAATACAGTGACCTTATATCGCAGTGTGAGAGAAACATATAAAGTTACAACCAAAACACAACATAAATCCAAAAAACCACAACAAAAACACAAAAAAATTAAAAAATACAACAGAAATGCACAAATTTAAAACAAAAACACAACATAAATCCAAAAAAAAACATTTTTTTCTTAACAAAATGAGAAAAAAAAAATACAACAAAAACACAAAATGAGGAAAAAAAAATACAACAAAAACACACAAAAAAATAAATAAAATTACAACAGAAACACAAAATAAATCTAAAGAACACAAAAGTACACAAAATTAGAGGAATTTTATATAAAATTTTAACAAAGTGAAAATTTACAAAATATTAAAACAAGAAATAAATCCAAAAACACAAATTGAAAGAAAAATATACAAAATTACAAAAACATGTAACTCACAAAATGAGAAAGATGTGCAAAATGTCGACAAAAATACGCCATATGAGAGAAAAATACACAAAACTGTTGATTAAGTAACCTTCAGATCAGAGACAACCCCAGTGTTGTAGAGCATAAGTGTGTGTGTGTGTGTGTGTGTGTGTGTGTGTGTGTGTGTGTGTGTGTGTGTGTGTGTGTGTGTGTGTGTGTGTGTGTGTGTGTGTGTGTGTGTGTGTGTGTCTAAGTATCTCAAAAGTGATTTTAGGAGTAAACAGATCGAAGGCTCTTCTTAAGGCCCAGATATTTTCAAATAATGAGAAAACAAAAAGTCAGGAGCACACACACACACGCACACGCACACACACACACACACACACACACACACACACACACACTGAGCCTTTGTCCACCAGTGTGTGTGTGTTTGTAGTGTGCGGTAGATAAGATAAGGAGTGGTGCTGGTGGGGTGTGTTTGTGGGCAGAGTGAGAACAGAGAATATCAACCAGTCTGAGTGTCTCACAGTGACTCATCTGAGGAGAGTGGGCTATAGAGAGAGAGAGAGAGACACACACACACACACACACACACACACACACACCTGCTGCTGCGCTTTGATTTAACCACTAGCTATAACTACTCAGGTTAGCGGTTACATCCCATCATCATCATCATCATCAGTCTCTGAGGAGACGAGGAAGGAGGAAGAGGAGAAACGTCTCTGTTGTTGTTGTTGTTGTTGTTGTTGATGTTGTTGTTGTTGTTGTCAGGTTTCATTTGGTTTGAATCCGTTCTCACGGTCACTTCAGCTGCTGCGTTACTGGGTGTTAAACATAAATACACTAGAAATATGATTAGATCTTTATTTTAATGAAGGATTCATCTCCACTGTAAACACTGTCATACTACTCATTTACTAGCACGCTAAGAACCAAAGCCAGGTCGTCACGATAGATTCATCCGTGGTCAGTGTATGTTTTGGTCATTGAATTTTACGTTCAGAAAAAAAAATGAAAAACAAAAAAAAAAATTTGGTTATTTGATATTTGTTATCAAATTGAAAAAAACTTAGAATTTAAATTCAAGGTATATTTCTTTATCAGGATCAAGAAGGGAAAAACAAACATTTTAAAATCGATAGATTTTCAAAGTTTGTTTTTAAAACCAAAAAAAAAAAAGCTTGTTTTTCATGATGGTGAGACTGGAAGTTGTTCCTTTCAAAATAAAGAGCATGTACATGAGGACGCTGCTGTTTTTTTCTGACGCCAAAATATATGAATTATCTCTATATTTTCCCTGCTGTTTAAAATGTCCTCAAAACCGAACTCTGAAATTATTTTTGAAATGGAAAAAAAAGGCTTGTCATTTGCAGAAATCACCGTTTTTTAGCAAAACGTGAGGAGATTTTGAGCAGAAAATGGTTTAATATAAATATCTATTGGAATTAACCAGAAATTGCTACTGTATCATAACCAAATATAAATATCCATTCAAAGATCACAGCATTTTAAATAGGGTTAAAAACATTTAGGAATTTTCAAAGTTGGAAACTTTCCATTGAAATAAACTAAATTTTTTTTCAAAAAGTAATGTATGCCTCTAACTATGGTAAATAAATAAAACATGGATGTATACAAATATAAAAAGTAGTATAGAAAATATTTTTCAGTATCATCTATAACGTCAGCATCAGTTATTTATCATCAACCCTCAGCACAACAAGCTGAAACCTCCAGAATCCTGAGTTTTTCTTTGAATCCAGAGGTTGTAAGGATCCCCTCAGGCTTTTTCCTGCTGTTCAAACAAACGTTTTCTCTGCGTTCCTCTGGGAACGCTCAGCAGTGATTGAAAATGACATTCTTTGTGTTTTGTTTTTCCCCGTGGCAGCCAATTCCTGCTCACACGACAATTCCTCTCTGTTCCTGCCGCGTTTCTCCTCATTTTCCAATATTCTGATAAGGTTTATCTTTCCCTGGAAACTGATAAAAGAGAGTCACCGTCGCGTGTTTGTCCCGTTGATTCTGAAAAACCACAAAGCAAAGAACGCCCACCTTGGATTAGAAATAAGAGCGAAGCCCACAGAGACATCAGTTCTCCAAAGTCCATCAAAGTACTTTCTTCTCTCCGTGAATTTAGCGTTCACAAGTGTGGATACGAGCAGTTAAACGTCAGTGACAGGAGACGTGTCGGTGGAAAACTGACTGTTTAATGCAAACATCAGCAGAATAATCATTTATACACTGTATAGTAGTGATGAGTTCAAGAACACAGTATCTGAGGACAAGTAAGGGAGTAATCGTTATTTAAAGGGTGCTTTTCACAAAGTGCTTTACACAAAATGTTCGTATCATTTTAAGAGAACATGGAAGAACAGTCAAATAACACGGGAGACAAGAACGGGAGAACTGTGGGTCGCCAAGGGCATTGGAGGCAGCCCGGCCCGTACTTAGATGAAAAATAGGAAATACAACATGAGGGGAGGCGAGCGGAAAAAAGCAGATTAAGAACTGAATCGGTGATAATGAATTGTTTTTGTTACAGGCTAGCATAGTAGAGCCCAGAGCTCACAATAAACATAGTGATGCTGCTTTTAGTTGTTATGCTGCAAAGAAGTGGAACAAACTGCATCAGCGCTGAAGTCAGCATCCCATGTGAACTTTTTTAAATCAAAGTTAAAGGCACTTTTTTTCTCTACTGCGTATGATTGAGAGAGAGATTTTTGGTCCTGTTGTTGATGTAATGTGTTTGTTGATTATTTTAATTGATTTTACTGATGATTTTAAATTTTCTTATTGATTTTAAGCTGTTGAATGTTTTATCATGTAAAGCACATTGAGTTGCCTTGTTTATGAAATGCGCTATACAAATAAATTTGCCTAGCCTTGCCTTGCCTTGCATTCTTTCTAGTAGCCTTGGAGTCCTGGTCACAGAAATTCAATTTTGTGGGATCAAACAATTGGCCGAGACATCCTCTCCATTCTTTCCAAGATTGAGTTATGATAGTCTGAGAGTTCAGTGCCCTGCCCAAACATTCAGTGATGAGTGGCAGTCTTCCCAAAACAGCTGCCAACGTAATAGATTTTATGATAGATCAGATAGCCGCTAGCTCCAATTAGCAGCATCCCTGCTACCATGATTCAAATCATATAGATTTCCTCAACGGAGAGTAAAGCCAAGCACACAACCTTCCACCAACTCCAGGAATCCATTGTGTATCCAGCTGGAAACGTTCCATCAGGGCACTTAGGCTCACCTCGGCCTGGTCTTTTCAATGAAAAAAGTGACCAGCTGACCAATTCCATAGTTTCAGTTTTGGATGAATATGGAGAGAGTCTCCTAATAGCAAAGACAGCAGAATATAACAAGCAGGCAGCTGGCAGCAAGGTCAGATAGGGAGGAGAGCAGGAGAAGAAAGATGCAACCGCCTTCACGAGAAGCAGAAGAGAAAACAAGACTTGCCCAAGACAAGAATGCACTGACACCAAGAGTCAAGACCAAGACAACACCAAGACCTTTGGGATTTGAGACCAAAAGCAAGACAAGACCAAGACTGAGACAAGCCGAGGCCAAGACAAGACAAGACCAAGACCTTTGGGAGTCAAGACCAAAACAAGACCAAGATCGAGACAGGCCGAGACCACCACTCTCATTCTCCCTTGGGTGTAAAGATCTTAAAGGTGACATGCAATTTTTTTATCCATCTCCATTTGTTCTAAGAACCCCAAAAATATTTTATATTTAAGGTTTATTTTCCCAAACTCGCCTGCTTTCCAGCGTTTTAGTCCTATGAAAAGTTGCTTTCTGAGCCGTTCTGAAATCGGGCCGTTCTGGGGCCTACCTATGCATATTCATGAGTGGGCGTGTCAATAGACGCTCACTCACTTCATGTTTTGCTCTTTTACAGGATAATCAGTGATCACCAAAGAGATTTTATTTTTGCTATAAACGCACTGTTATTGTTTTCAGCCAAAAAACTGCACATTGCAGTAAAACACATGGCGATTTAAGCGGCAATTGTAATTTTGAGGCCGTCTCAGCGCTTCAGGGTCTGCGTTTATCTCAGCAGCTGCAGCAATCATTCAAACTCTCACCGGAGTGTTAATCTGCTAAGTCACTTTCTCCTCCTTCATTGCTCTAATAAGTACAGGAATAGTACATTTAATGTGATAATCATTTGTTTTGTCCAACAGCTGCGTCGGATTGTGTCACAAACACGTCAGATCAGCGATACGAGGTGATGCGCCGAACCACAAGAGCGTGAGTACACCTCCGCATGAACAAATAGTGCTTACACTACAGTGGATGTTCATTGTGGAGGCGCGGCACCGACAGCAGGCAAGTTCTGTGTTTAGTTTTACCGGTAACCATCACTCCTTCGCTAGCGAGAAAAACAATGGCGGACTTTTACAAAAGTTTTTATCAGGTTGGGTGTGGAGTCCATGGGTGGAGTTACCAGTGGAGGGGAGGGGATTTTCTTTTCCTAAGCGCTTGTGACGTCACAAACTCTGAAAATTTGAAACAGAGCAATTTTCTCTGTGTTGTAAGACTCACACAGAGCACAAACAAACAACTGGATGGTTTTATTTTACATTTTGTGCACCAGTGGACACTCAAGTTACCTCATATGTGATCAAATAAACTGCACAAGTGGATTTTTCATAA
The DNA here is from genome assembly GCF_900634775.1 of Gouania willdenowi. Classification (NCBI taxonomy): domain Eukaryota; kingdom Metazoa; phylum Chordata; class Actinopteri; order Blenniiformes; family Gobiesocidae; genus Gouania; species Gouania willdenowi. The sequence goes on along the minus strand of NC_041061.1, from coordinate 4,140,169 downwards.
TACGTCGCCTTTAACTCTTGACAAATGTGTTTAACTAAATTCTTTGAAAAAAAAAACAACTCTTGTATTTATTAAAAAGCCACTTTTAAGTCCACAATAATCCAACAATCTGAAAACAAGATTTATATTTGTCAGGCATATGTACTGTAAGTGTTTAGAGGTATTTCTGACTCCAAATAAGATTATGGTTCCAGTTTTTGCAGGCGTAAGGAAACCCAAAAGGTTTCCAAGGATCAAGAACAATCAGTGAGCCAATGGGAAATGTTTTCATTGACATTTCAACCTTAATTAATCGGAAACAATTCAACTGTAAATAACATTAAATGCCAAGCCTGAACAGGTTCAGTGACAAAATACAAAAACAACAAAAATCCAGCTCACCAACATTCACTCCCGCTTGTGTGTAGTGGTGTTTGTCATTCAGTCACATCTGAAAGGTTACAGTCATCACGGGGCGGATTAACACATGAACTGAAGATATTTAGAATTTTACCAAGTTCTTCTCCTTGTTATCACAGTAATAGTCAGATATGAACCCAGCAGGTCTCTCAGATCTATGGACACAGGTCAGATAGTGGAGCCCAGAGTTCACAGTAAACATGGTGATGCTGTGTTTAGTTGTTATGCTGCAAAGAAGTGGAACAAACTGCAGCAGAGCTGAAGTCAGCATCACATGTGAACATTTTTATATAAAAGTTTAAGGCATGATTTTTCTCGACTGCGTATGATTGAGAGGAAGATTTATGGTCATGTTGTTGATGTAATGTGTTTGCTGATGATTTTACTTGATTTTACTGATGATTTTGAATGTTCTTATTGATTTTAAGCTGTTGAGTTGCCTTGTGTATGAAATGCGCTATACAAATAAATTTGCCTTGCCTAATAAAGAAATTAGTGCTGATCTCGACCGGTCCTGATAGAAAATCCCTAGTCTGGGCAATCTGAGACTGAGACAAGACCGATTAAAAATGTTTTTGAGTCCAAGACAAGACCAAGACTGGTCTCGAGTACTACATTACTACTGTTAACAATAATAAGTTGACTTTACATTTATTAATATAAAGTAGTGTTTGTATCGTTAACTTAAAAATGACAAATTTTCATCAGACTGCTCCACGCTCGCCATTTCTGCTGCTTCATCCAATCTGTTGTGTGTGTGTCGCATGTGTGTGTGTGTGTGTGTGTGTGTGTGTGTGTGTGCTGGCTCGTCGCCTTAGCCAATCATAATCGCTCACCTTGTTTTCAACCCACCTCCTCACAACAGCTGAGTCAGAAGCCGAGGATGCTTTCGGATAACAGTTTATTCAATCAATGCATGTAACGCACCGCATTTAACGTTCAGTAATGATAATGGTGTTGTAACGGCGTAAAAAGTAATTAGTTAGATTACCCCGTTACTGAAAACGCCGTTACATAACGCCGTTATTTTAAACGCCTTTATTCCAAACACTGCTTATAAGTAAATCAAAAGTCCACATAAATTAATTTTTTTCCCACCAAATCTACTAAATTTGTTCCTTTCTTTTCAACCAACGTCAGCAAACCAAATAAGCAAAATCCTTGTAAAACAGATGTTGTTCAATGAGTCACGTTACGATAATTTGTCATACGTCCTGATACAAAGATACTGTTGGCAATGCAATGTTGTCACAAAATAAAAGGTTTATGTTCGTAAGGAGAGTATTCAACTTTCCTCCCAATGGAAATGACCTTGACCGTTTGGATTATTGTTGTAAAAAAGCAAAGAATCACCTTTTTTTCCTTTCACGTGTTGGTAGAAATACAGGCTTCTCTGGGCTTTTCTCTAGCGGCCGTCAGAAGTAATTACCATCCTGTCATCGCTGGAGGGGGGGTGTGAGTTTTGTTTCACTCATGAGACCAAAAACCCAAAACATAATCTCTGTAGTTGTGTGTGTGTGTGTGTGTGTGTGTGTGTTCTGGAATTCATTGTAGCTTTTTTTTATTTAAAAATAATTTTGCATCACTTTAATATTCTTTTACGCACTTGCGTTTAACGTGTGTATCTATAATGTGTATTTGTACATGATGTATAGGTTCAAAACATCATTGTTGTTTTTATGATTTATTTTGTGTGTTCTGTTGATCTGGTAAAGATGGAATTTCCCTTTGGGATTAATAATGCTTTAATACGTTACTATTTCATATCATAAGTTCCCTCTCCATATTCTCATATGCTTTTTAATTTGTGGAACAGCGGGTTCTCCTAAACCCCTAAATGTTCCTTGAACATTGGTTCCCTAAGGCTTAATCTACAAATTAAAAATGAGTAGAATTTATTTTAAAAATAAATAAATAAATACCATGCAACTTTCATGTGATTACTTAAGTAAATACGCTCTCCTTTGTAAATAGCATTTCAATAATTACAAGAAAATACAGTACTTTATTGAGCTACCTACTGTATCTAACTTCCTACCTAGCTTTCCCTCAACCAACCGAGTTATCTATCCAACGGCCTACCTTCCTAATTACGTATATTTATATCTTTTTAACTAATAACCTACATGTTTAACCACCTACCTACCCAACGCCATACACACCTACTGGAGTGGGACGATACACTGAGTTCACAATACAATAAACAATATTGGGCTCGCAATAACTCTAGACATTCTTACAGATGTTTAGGGTGTGAACTTTGCAACTCAATTGGAATATATGAAAATAAATAAAAACAAATTATAATAATCTAGTGTGTAGTAACACTTGTGTTGTTTCTTTTATCTGGTCCCCTTCAAGACAAACTCATACCCTCAACAACGATCTTGTGACGTTTTTGCAATATCTTGTCGCTCAATACGTCGTCTCACCTAATATTTAATTATCTATCTGTAAGTCTATGAATCTACCCACCTACAGATCTACCTACCGTATCTAACTTCCTACCTAGCGTTTCCTCAACCAACCTACCAAGTTATCTATCCAACGACCTGACCTCCTAATTACGTATCTTTCTCCCTATACCCATCCACGGAACCCACCTACCTATTTATCCACACAACCTACGGACACATCTTTACATCTACCTCCCTACATATCAACCTATCAACCTACTCAACTACCTAAGTATCAATCACCACCAAAGGACCACCAAAAACAATCTCTGGCTCCAGGCTGATTACATCCCACGATGACAATATGCTTAAATTGTAGTGTTTGTTGTTTGTGTTTTTCTAAACTATTGACCGTACAGACACTGATTATCATATAAATACAATATTTATTGTACACCTGCCAACAATGCTCTGAATTGATTTGTTTGGAGGCATCAAATCCATGTTATCGTCCAGTGCCAGTGACACACGTCTTGGAGGAAAACAGCATCGGACATGAGTCATTTCTGCATGAGCTCACAAAAAGAAACAGAAAAACTGAGCAGCCCTTAGGACACGGACGGACGGACGGACGCACACGCACGCACGCACACACCCTTTGTATTACCCATGTCCAGTCTATTTGAAAACCATTAACTCCTCCAATCAAATCACACCTTTTTCTTTAAAAGCCTCCTCAGAACAAAAAGGCATCACCGTTTGTTGGGCTAATCGGCATGAAATAGCTTCTTAGCTCCTAATCTGATTGCATTTCACCTCCAAAGGAAAGAAAATCACCAACATGCTCTTCTTTTCCCTAATCACAAGAGCAGTGGATACACCTAAAACTCACAGAGCTGCTGAGGAAAGGAAACAGCAGCAGCACATCTACAATCTGCCTTCACTGCACTTATATATTCCCTTTATGAATGGGAGAATGGGAATGCACATTAACGCCTGCCAACACAAGAATGTGTCCCTGAGTAAACATCGCCTTCTCAGTCGGTTTAATTTGGATTTAATCTCGACTCCTGGCACAGGCCAAGCCATGCTCAGGAAATGTTGGAGAAGAAAAAGAACATGTTTAACATTGTCTCCATTGTCTTTTTAATCAAGGATAATCTCATTGTTTGATTTCTTGTCGGCTCATAACAGGATTGGTTTATCCAACAATGACGAGATCCAGTAATTATTTACCAAAAACACACATTTAAAATGATTACCTTCTTCTGATGTTTGCGTTCTTGGTTTGAGAATTGGATTATCTTGTTAGAGGGGTTAAACAGCGATAGTAATGGTAGGGGTTAATGGTTAGAGTGGTTAAACAGTGATAGTAATTGTAGGGGGTTAAACAGCGATAGTAATGGTAGGGGTTAATGGTTAGAGTGGTTAAACAGTGATAGTAATGGTAGGGGTTAATGGTTAGAGTGGTTAAACAGTGAGAGTAATGGTAGGGGTTAATGGTTAGAGTGGTTAAACAGCGATAGTAATGGTTGGGGTTAATGGTTAGAGTGGTGTAATGGTTGGGGTTAATGGTTAGAGTGGTTAAACAGCGATGGTAATGGTAGGGGTTAATGGTTAGAGTGGGTAAACAGCGATTGTAATGGTAGGGGTTAATGGTTAGAGTGGTTAAACAGTGATAGTAATGGTAGGGGTTAATGGTTAGAGTGGAGTGGTTAAACAGCGATAGTAATGGTAGGGGTTAATGGTTAGAGTGGTTAAACAGTAATAGTAATGGTAGGGGTTAATGGTTAGAGTGGGTAAACAGTGATAGTAATGGTAGGGGTTAATGGTTAGAGTGGTTAAGCTTGATGGGTACAAGGGTTGTTTATTTGGATGGATGTGGGATTCAAGTGTAAAGGAGCATCGGGCAGGATTTGTGAAAAAATAGAGAATAAGTCCACACATATTTGTACCTATTGACCAGAAAAGATTGTGTGATACAATCTGTTACGGGTACGAACAGTATAACAGTTCCGCTGATGGTGACGTCAAATTATGCTGGTGCGCATTCTCGACGGCTTGGAGAGGCGTCCCGATAACCCGAAAATAAAGAAGAATGAGAAGAAGATGGTTTGGAGACTGACAGAAGACAAGCTCAGTGGATTAAACTACTGTTTGGTTCCACAGAGGCATGTGCACAGGTCTTACAGTAAACAGTCACATGAACGCTCACGCTCAACTCTTGGGACAAGTGGTGGGTCGTGTGTCTGTTGATCTTTCCGTGGAGGACATGGAAGACATCTACATGAATGGAATTATGGTAGCAGACATGCTGCTGATTGGAGCTGGCAGCTTTCTGACCTATTGCAAAGTTGTTTTGGGAAGGGTGCCAGTCATTTCTGATGGATGAAGCAAGGCTCTCAACACTCAGACTCGTGTGATGAACAAACTCAAACGTAAGTAAGACGCTACTTTGGAACGTTTACGCAGAATAGAATCCAACTTGGAGAAGTCGAATGCTCGGCTTGCAAGTTAAAAGCCACCTTATTGGATTAATGCAGGAGAGCAAGACTCAAGGCTACTGAAATTGTGAAATTGTGAATCTAAAACAAATCGCTCATCATTGGCTCCCCACTGCCAGCCGTCCAAGGCTGTCTCATCTATTGACCAAGATGTTTGTGTAGATAGATGCTCCGTCCCCCTTTCTCCTCCTCCTCTCCCCCCACCGCCACCTGGAACATTGTTTTCTGAACCAGATCTACTCAAGGTCGTCACACGTCATCTGACTGTATCAGAATGAAGCAAATGGATTATATTTCAATGCCTTCGTTGGCCCTCTGTCTACCCTCCCTCCCTGCAAGCTGCAGGAGGGGCGAGTGTGGCGCCCACAAGAGGCCGCACGCGCCCCCCAGTGGCCGTCGGCAATCCTTTCCTTTTCTCCAACCCAAACCCCCCCAACTCCCACCCGACATTCCCTAAGGGAACTCTGTTTAAATCCTGCCTTTTTCCCCCTTTAATCCTGTTTTTCCCACTTTCATCTAAACATGATAGCGCCGCAGATGGCCGCCTCGGTGTGTTGATATGTGTTCTTCGCTTATTTATTTTTATTTATTTAGGATCAATACATGTCAAACAAACTGTCATCACAGGTTACATTCTTTTACAGTATGATCCATAGGCTTCTCAGGGAAATATACATTTTCCATTTCTTACAGATTTCCTCAAACTCACAGCCCTAGAGCCTCAACAAGAAGGTGATTCTCTATATTACATACTGTATATTTCATATATAATGTAATACCACTCCTTATTAGATGGGATATCAGGTTTAAACCATTTCTTTGTGATTGCTTTTCTAGCTGCTGCACTCAGTATTTAATACAATTTCTTAGTTGTAATGTTTGAAGATAGGAGCCCAAAAAAGTTATTTGTTGAAAGTTGAAAGTTATTTTTGTCCCGAATATGATTTCTAATTCGAAATGAATCTCACGCCAAAAAGATTGTATACAAGCCTAAAACACGTGATAGTGATTAGCATCCTGAGAGCCACAATTCCTCCAGTTCCTGAATAGTGAGATGATTGAACAAGGGAAACAAAATATCTACAAAGAGTCTTCCAGCCAAATGTTCTCCAGAAAAATTAACTCTTATATAATATATTCTTATATGCACTATTAAAGATTTTCAGTAGTTTATGTTTATGTGATGGCAAATCTGCAAAAATCCCCCCCCCCCAAAAAATCACTGTCTTTGAGTGTCTGAAAACCCTTCAATCAGTGATGTGCAGATAGTGTAGGCAAAGTAGGCAGTGCCTACCCAAGGGTAAATTGATATTTTGATTTTTCTTTTTTATTATAATATAATTATAAATTATTTTTCCATTTCCAATAGCCTACAGTACCTATAAGTTTGAAAGTGTCAGCAATTTGTGCGTTTCATAGCCCAAATTACTAAACAGCGCTACTTCCTGGAACGACTGCCATCTCACACCGCTGTAAGGCAGGAGGAGGCCACGCCCCCCTGTCAAAAGCACACGGCTGCTCTGCCTCTGTTCCCATAGCGTGTTTTTATGTGTTTGCGCTTGCACAGTCAGTTCCCCAAAATGAAAACCATTTACGTCCCAAGGCAGCTCTCTATGTTGCCTTTGGACGTAACTGCGCTATGCTAAATGCTATACGTAAGTTCACAGTGCATTAGTGAATTGATCCCATGTGACCGTTGCTGCTACGTGGGCGGGATAACACTACAGGCAGGATGACAGCGCTAGAGACAATAGAGAAACTTTTTTTTTTTTTTTTAAAAAGACAGCTTTTAAAAGATGGAGACCAACACCTGAGCTAGCAGACCTTCAGCAAAGGTAAGGTCAGAACATGGTTCATACCTTCCACAGTGAATGGAACAAAAGGAAGGATTGACTTTGTGGATGCTCCTTACTGAGGCTGTTATAAGTTGTTGTTGTTGTCATTTTCTCTGTGCTTCCAACACAAAACACATGTGCTGTCGTGTCATGAGATATATCTTGTTGGGAGAGTATGGAGGCTATATTAAACAATTGTTTATGTTTCTTAATGGTGTTTTTTTACGATGTTGATATTGTTAGATGGCTAAATACTTGTTCATGTGGATCTTGTTTGGTTTTTTTCTTTTTTATAATGAATTTTATATTTTGATAAGCGCATTGAGATGACTTTGTTGTAAATTGCGCTATACAAATAAAGTTTAATTGAATTGAAATAACACTTGCCAGGAGAAACATATGAAATTGTCATTGGTGGTCTTGATTTGCAACGTGCCTACCCAACCCTAGTGGTCACGACACGTCACTGCATTCAATGCCTCCTGGAAAAAAAAGTACAGTTTGACGAGTGGCCTCGATGTGCCCATCTCTTGTAGCTTACGTTTAATTTGTTTGGGGTAAATTCAATATCATGAGAGCAGCATTTAAGAATCTTTATCTCCTCCAATAGTGATTACATTTATCCAGACCTTCAGAGGTAAATTAATCCAATTATCAGCTATTCCCACTACGTTTTTAATTAGTCTTTTATCTCCTTAATAAGAACTACCCTCGACACATTCTCTTCAATCTCTTTCCGTCTGGCTTGGTGGTCAGAGTTACACCAACAATAGAGGATCCTGAGCTGGGCCACTTTATAATGGTCTTTAAAGCAGGGGAGTGCAAGTCCACCTCTTTTTCTTTGTCAGTTGAAGAATTTTAAACATTATCCAAGGTTTTCTTCCATGACAAATACATTGTGATGATAATTTATCCAATTCATTAAATTGTTTGTCGGTTATTTCAATTGGAAGAGTCTGAAACAAATACAGAATTCTCTGCAAAATATTCAGATTCAATTCTTGACTCAATGCTTAGTATTGGTATCAAATTCCTTTTTGTTATGTCCTCCTTTAATTTTTGACTTAACTGGTTAAAGTTTAGAGCAGGGGTTCTCAACTGGTCTCACCCTGGGACCCACATTTTGCCACGTTCATTAAATCGCGGCAGGACTTTTTTTTTTTAGAATTCAACCAACCAATATTTAATGTTTCATAAACAAACATATAATCTTTTATAACATACATCTTCTTTCAAAATAAAAGACAAGTCCAACAAGAAAGACCACCCAGTACAGGTCCGCCACCCACTTTTGGGTCCCGACCCACCAGTTGAGAATCGCTGGTTGAGAGCATAAAGCTTTGTTAGATCTTTTGGTACGTAAACCCACAGATATCTCATGTGGTCTTGGTCCCACTTTAGTTCGATATTAGATTTTATGGTCTGGCTTGGCTTGTATTGAAAACTTCACACTTGGGTCTTTTTAATATTTAAACTGTAGCCTGAGACAGAGCCAAAAATATCCATAGGGGACAATCATTTCAAAATTGAGCTCTCTGGGTTTGTCAAATAAATTAAAACATCATCCGCAAATAATGAGATTTTATGTTCTTCATTGGATATTTTTATACCTACAATCTAATTGTCCTGAACGATCCCGTCTTCATGCTTCAATAAACATTGCAAAAAGCAGTGGACTAATCAGGCATCTCTGTCTAGTCCAGGGGTGGCCAATCCTGGTCCTCAAGGGCCCCTATCCAGCATGTTTTAGATGTTTCCCTCTTCCAACACACCTGATTGAAGTGACCAGCATTGTTATCAGGCTTCTGTAGAGCTTGATGATGAGGTAATCATTTGAATCAGGTGTGTTGGAAGAGGGAAACATCTAAAACATGCTGGATAGTGGCTCTTGAGGACCAGGATTGGCCACCCCTGGTCTAGTCCCTCTTTCCAGGTCAAATGAGTTTGATATGGCGCCGTTCATTTTTCTCCTTGCACTTGGATTGCTATTCAATGCTTGAATAGTTTTAATAACGGTATGGTGGAAACCAAATTTCTGTAGTACTCCCAACTACCTTGATCGAATGCCTTTTCTGCATCGAGACTCAATAATACTGCCTATTTGTAACTATATGATCAATCACATGTAATGTTGGACAAATATTGTCCTATATGTGTCTGTCTTTGTTGAATGGAACCTGTCTGGTCTAGACTTATTATCTATGGAAGGACATTTTCAATTAACTTTGCCAAAATACAGGTAAAGATCTTATAATCTTGATTCAGTACACTTATCTGTCCATAACTTCCACACTCTAATGTATCTCTACCCTCTTTTGTTATCAGAGATCTCTGTGCTGTTTTTTAAACTCTACCTGGTGAATAAAATCATTTCTGATTCTGATGAAGCAGTCATAAGATACACCTGCATTTCAGTCAATGTTTTAGTTTAAATACAGTGGCCAGGCTGATGATTATCTGCAGAGCTTTTATTTGCATGGCTTAGAGCTTGTCAACATATCAACCGGATAAAAAGTACAAGCTGAGACGAATGAGGCGGCAACAGGGGAGGGAGGTGTAATCTTCATTCAACAACTCATGAAGTGCATACGATCCATCACTGTGCAATGTGGGCTGAATCAGAGCAGAAAACTCAAGGCAATCTGTTGGCTACGGATTGACGAACAGGGAAATGTTGGGAAAAACAGATTCATCTCCAAGAGAAGAGTTGTGTAACATAAGTTATTTCCCATCATCTACATCAAGGATGTCAACACTCAGGGGGTTGGACATCCATAAATCAGACACCTGAATCATGTAGAGGGGCCGGACAGCGAGACATCTGCTAGATCTACGTCAGTATTAGATGATAATCGTATAAAATGAAGTTTTGACACTGTGGTTATTGTAATGGATTACATCATGGTACTGTTACTTGTACTTTTTTTGAGTATGTTTCTAAATCAGTCATTTTACTTGTACTTAAGCACTTAAAAAAAAAAAAAACAATCTACACCCAATCGTCACTGAGTAAATTATTATTTTAAAATGATCAATGGACATTGTGAAACTACAAAATAAATTAAATGACCAGACAACAATTTAAATGCATCACATCATAGCCGACCAATCCGATTAAACGTAATGCACCATGCCAAAAAAAGCTTTGAACGTTGGTTATTTGACCAAATAATGAAAATGTGTACTTTAATTTATTATTTATTTCTATTAATTATTTCTGTTGTATTGTACTATATTTTGCTTAATATTTCTTCTGGTCCCGAGAAAAATATGGCCTATTTTTTCTGTTTTTATAGGAAATATTTTTCTGTTTTTATTCTGGGAAATAATTTTATAGTTGAGATAAAATTAAGCAAATTAAAAAAAAATTGCCCTGTTTTTCTAGGAAATCTTTTTTTATATATTTTTCTGAATTAATGACAATACTTTTTTATGGGAAATATTTTTTGTTTTTATCTGAATTAATAGGAATCGTTTTTTGTTTTTTCTGAATTTTCTATATAATAAATCTCATTATTTATTAAAAAAGAAAAACATTTCCTATAAAAACAGAATTGCCATTTTTTTTTTTTTTTTTTTACTTGTTTTTATCTTATCAACTCAGAAAAACTGAAAAATCTTACTAAAAAAACAGAAAAATTAAAAAGGAAAGTTTATTTATTTTTTCTTCGTTGAATGCAATGAGCTTCCATAGTATGTCATGTACAGTAGATTCTTCCTGTTAAATGTGACTCTTTCCTCTCAACGTCATTGGTGTTCAGTTTCTTCTTTAAAAAAATGTCTTTTTCCTGTTATTTGTACCATTATTACATCATTTCATTGTATTTGGTGTTCCATAAATATAATCTAATTGGTTTGTATTCAATTAGAGCCTAAAAACCCCATTAGGAGATAAAGGCATCAGGAAATCTTTACCTTTAACAAGTTTTCAAGGTGGGTTCGTGTTGTTATCAAGATGAAAATCAAATGAAAGCTTTTTCGAGCTCAGTAGGATCTCCCTCACGTAGATTCACAGAGTAGAAAGAAGACGAGATAAAAGCCAATCAATGGTAGCATAAAGGCATATAATCAGCATGTCAAGTCTAGCTTTCATGCTTTCGATCAAATGAATGTTAAAGAGAAGTTGGTTTGATAAAATACACAATAAAAACTTGCATTACCTGTGTGTATCTTTATAGGATGTTTCTGTGTGCGTGTGGAGCCAAGGCTTGTGAAAATATTTTGTCTTTTTTGCAAATGTTAAGATTCAACATGACCAACCAAAATATTGTCCACACGTACAGATTCAGAGAGCAAACACTATTTTTATCAGAATGACCAGGTGGTTTTTCAAAAAATATGAATATTTCTCCTCAGCTATGTTTTTTTACTTTTCAGGAGAACCAGAAAACAGGAAGAAGATAAGGGCAGAGAAACAGTGACAAAGTAAAGGTCAGGGAGAAAAAAAAACTGAAACACCAATAAATAAAGAGACACTGATAAACAATTTGTCCTTTTGTTTTTACCAGTGTTCAATATGTCACTATAGGACAAAGACATTTAAAGTCTGTGTAAAGCAGAAATAAATGTGTGTTATGAGTTTGTCACACCACAGAGACATGTGGCATTGACCATTGAGCCAAATTTGAAAGATGAAAAAAAAAATATTTAAAATTAGGTCTCAAAACGATGGAAAAACAAGCACTTCTCTCTGCTGGGGGCGTGTCAGTTAGTGGAGCTGGAACCACGCCCATGCGCGAGAAGGGTGCCGCCTCCGTGTATTAACCCTAACCTTATGAGAGAGAGAGCAATGAGACTGCGATCTGGACGACCGACGCACTTTCTATCCGATTCATACATCATCACCACGCAAAAACGTCACAATTCTTCTTCAAACTTCTGTTGGAAAGAAACTTCCTCAGCGCGACACACAGTTCTACACCGGACGCCTCCTTATTTACTTACGTAAACACCGTACGTCCCTGCGGGGTCATGACGTCACCTAAGGACCTTTTCTGCACATGTGGGTGACTTCATGGTTGCATTCCATTCATACTCCAAGCTAATTGAAGATGCATGTAATGTGCAATATGAACTGATTTTGGTAAAATGGTAATAGCATCTAGTAAAGGTCATGTTTTGTTTACTTTTACACCCTTCAAAATGTGGTTATGAAGGTGAAGCTACAGACCTCCAGGCCAGTGTGAGTCTGTCTGACCAGTGACTCCTTATCTTTGGTTATGGGTTCGTTTCTGCAAAATAGCACAATGATGACGTATACACCGAGTGATAGTCTCTCAACAATAGCAATGGCTGTGTCAAAGAGTTTGTGTTTGTTGTCTGATGAAGTGTTTGTTGCAGGTTTGGGAAGTAGACGATATTCAGTGGCAAAGACTATAATTCCCTCAGGTACCACAGACACAAGTGGTTCATTTCGACAAAATACACAACCAATGCGCGTATCGTATTTGGACGTTTTGGGGAGAGGACATTCCGGACATTCCGGAACAGCTAGCCCTGATATGAGTTTACCCGAAGACAAAGAAAAGACAGTATCAACAGAGTAGTGACACTTTACAGTTTGGCTTGATGGAGTATTTCCCCATTTTTTGTATATGTATATTGCCTAAAGCAGGTCTTTATTGTAAGAGATTTCATATTTAATTGCAAGGGGTTCCTTCTGCATTAAATAAAAGTTTAACGCAGAAAACATTCCAGTACAGTAGGTGGCGATATGCATCTATTCAAGTTGGTTGCAACACGCCAATAACCAAGAAACAAACAAACAGAAAAGTAGCATACAGACAAAATAAAATAAGAAACTGCAAAAATAATTATCAAAGAAAAACCAAGTCACGAATGAGAAATTAAAAAAACATCTGGAAATACAAAAGGCTGAGGCAATGGTTCACAACAAGACTGACAAAAACAAAAGATAGAGATTATTATTCACAGTTTTTTTTGTTACTAGACCAATAACTAACTCCTATAGAAGAAGACAAGCCAAGCTATTAAAAAAAAAAAAAAAAAAAAAAACAGAAACTCTTTTATGGGACCTCCCATAAAATAATAATCAAAAGAAGAAAATGTGTTTTCTGGCTGAGATTTTCTTTTATGTGTGTTTGAAGACCAGAATGTGAGATAAAGGACAACCAACTATGAAAACCAACAGCCTTTACACACATGGCACCAAGTCTAAGAACAAGAATGTCATTTAACAAAGTGTTGGGCAGGAAATGATGCAGAGTTGCAAAACATTTAGTTTTGCCTTTGACGCCTCGTAGCTCAGGCAGAATTGTTTTGTAATCTGGAGACTAATCATTACAGGGACAATAACTGGTCAAAAATGAAGAATTGAAGTTTCATTGACGTGTCACTCTTCATCAACGATACCACATGCACCATCACATCAGTCTCATCCAGCTGCAGGACTTCATTGCCAAGCCCTTGAGTGGATGTAAATTATCTTTTTCCATCTGCCCCCCAAAATTAGTTTGGTGCCAAACAGAGAGGCTGAGTACTTCTTTGATGTCCTTCAAACACACACACACACACACACACACATCGAGCCATCAGATTGAGTGGGGTGGCATCAATCATGTGATTGCATCAATCATCCACAATCCTGAAATCAACATCTACCTGATACTTAGCAAGTTACTCAAGTCCTAGCCCGTATCTATTCTTACCCTCACACTTCTTTTTTTGTTCTCCACTTTGATACTTTTGAACATGATGGTTGGCTCACGAAGCCGTATTGATGGCCCGTGTCTAGACCCTGAATTGATTTCCTTTAATGAACTTTAAAAAAAGGTAAAACTTCTAAATCGGTAAAGTTTGCACTGTGTTGGACTTCGTTTAATAGATACGGCAAACATTCGAGGAGCCTATGTGAACAGGAGTGGAGCAGAAGTGGGCCGGTCCGGTCCCCTACGTGATTTTTTTGAATTTTTTTGATGAGCGAGAGGAGGCAGACATGGTAACAAGGTGGCCAAAAATTATCCAAAAGTGCCAAAAATGTGGCAAGACAAGAGTGAAATGGGCCAAAAGCAGTCAAGATGCAGGTTGACTACTTAACTGGTAGACCACAGTATGTATGCCTGAGACATTGTGTCTCTGACACCACCTACACCACGGACTTCAACTACTGCACTGACACCTGTCATCTCCAGAAGTTCTTGGACGGCTCTGCAGTGGTTGGACGTATCAGGGAGGGGGACGAGGTGGAGTACTGGGCTACTATGGACAGCTTTGTCTCATGGAGTGAGCGGAACCATCTACAGCTCAATGTGACAAAGACTAAGGAGCTGATTGTGGACCTGAGGAGAACCAGTCAGCCCCGTCTCCATCGAGGGGGTCAGTGTGGACATTGTGGAGGAGCACAAATACCTGAAGGTGGTGATTGAGGCCAAAGCCGCCTCTATTTTCTGAGAAGGCTGAGGTCCTTCAACATCTGCAGAAAAATGCTGACGATGTTCTATAAGTCAGTGGTGGCGAGTGCGATTCTCTACGCTGTTGTTTGCTGGGGGAGCAGACTGAGGGTCGCAGACGCCAACAGACTCATCTACAAGGCCAGTGACGTTGTGGGGATTAAACTGGACTCTCTGACAGTGGTGACAGAGAGGAGGAGCCTGTCCAAGATGAAGGCCATCTTGGTCAATGAGTCACACCCACTCCATGACGTGCTGGTCAATCACAGAAGCACCTTCAGCACCAACCACAGTGCTCCACAGAATGCCACAGGAAATCATTCCTGTCTGTGGAGATCAAACTATTATTCATCACTGTAACCTCACAGCTTGATTGTTGCAAATATCTGTATTATTATTAGTAGTATTTACTATCTTACTTTATTTGTTTCTCCTGTAATATGTGTGTATCTGATCCCTATTTTAAACAGTCTTTTACTTAATTACACACTTATTTAACGTTTATTCTAACAACGTCTCTAACAAAAGCAATTTCCCCCTGGGATAAATAGAGGAATTCTGATTGTTATTCTGAAGAGTGGCCAAAAAATGGGCAAATAAAGAGGAACTAGGTGGTATGTTATGGCAAAAGGTAGCTTAAATGGGCAAAATGAGGCAAACGCCAGAGAAAAATGGCAAAAATGTGGAACAAAAAGAGGCAAAATGTAAGGAAAGAAAGAAAACAAGTTGTATTTATTGGGCAAAAGGTGGCTTATTGGGATGAAAAGTGGCCAAAAAAATTCAAGAAAGGGCAAAAATTGCATAAAGATGTCAAAAAATAACTTGCAAAAATTTACAAAAACTGGAAAAAATGATATTTATTGGCAAACCAAAGAAAAAGTCTGAAAAAAGTTTTGAAAAGGGGTAAAAATGGGACAAAGGAAGTTGCAAACAGGCCAAAAGAAAAAGGTAAAAAGGGGTTAAAGTCTCCCCCTTCTAAGGTTTTCTGGGGGAATAATAATTAAAATTAGACGTAAAATAGAATGTATTGGGCTGGACTGGACAGAAAATGCCAGGGCTGAATTTTGGTCCCAGTCCACCCCTGTACATGAAGTACGTGTAGTTACAAAGATCTAATACCAAAAAATACATATTTTCCCGAATATAGTTTAACTGTGGCCTTATGATTGGGCGCCATGATGTAGATTGCAATGTCAAGGTCTGGCTTGAGCATAAAAAGCTTCATTTTTTGTCAAAAAATTGTCAAACGCTAGCCCCCATTAGAGCAGGAACTTTACGATTTCTCAACTGTTTTCCCCAATCAACCTGCTATTATAATCAGAACCTGTGCTTTTTGTTAAAAGGCTACTTGGTGCATGCCAGAGAACTATAAGCAAAGAACTACAAAGCTGGGTTAGCACGCGAGAGACTTCAAAGTTAGCAGCTAATTTTGCTAGCACAAAGTACAGCCTCTAATTGTAATTCTGTAACTTGGAAAAACATCTAATGCATAAATTGATGCGACAGAGCATAAACAAAACATGAGGTTTACTAAACCGAGTCAGAGAGGGAAGCCATTAGCGCGCTAATGCTAATGGATAATGCAAAGGCCTAAAGTTGAAAAGTGAAAAAGTAAAAGTGAAAAATTAGGGGGGGAAAAATTTATAGTTAATTCCAACAACTTCTGTGTTTGTATTCAACGGAACACAAGCCTAGATTTGAATAATCTAAATAACTACATTTAGTACCAACAATTTGTAAGAGCGTCGCCAACTTTGCGACTTTTCAGGTTGCCCTGGAGACTCTTAAAGAAAAATGAGAGCGACTATTTTTGGTAAATACTGTAGTTACACTCTTGTGTGCTCCTCTCTGCTAACAGCTAGGTATTAGCTTCAATTAGCAACTTCTAGTGACATCCTGCACAGCTAATTTGTACCTCTGCTATTAGGTTAGCAAGAAGTGCTATTTTGTGCTTATTATTAAAACACTCTTTGGGGTCTGAAGAAAAATTGACAACAAACCAAATGCTAGGTTAGCATACTAAAAGCTAAAAAAGATAGCATGGCTAGCGGGGCAGGATCTACGCAGGGCAAGAAGGAGCAGCGCCCCCTCAAATAAAAGATAATAATTCCTCACTCCATGGTCAGATTTCACAAGAGACACATCTATTACAATCTGTTCCTGCACGTTTTTACACATGTATTAGCAAACAAGCCTGCCTGAAGAAGGTCCTTTTAAGGACCAAAACTTCACGTTACCAGCTTGCTTCTTTTTTCATTTTGGCAGTGGTCTCCTACCGTTGGGACCACGACAAACTGCCACAGCACCGTCAAGTAGATTTATTAAAATGAGCAAAAATAGGGCAAGAAAAGGTGATTAAAATAGGATGAAATATGGCAAGTTTGGTGTAGTTGCAGAAAAAGGGTAAAAATAAGCAAAAATGCAGTCAAATCATTCAAAAAATGTTCTGTTTCTTAAAGAAATCAGGCGACCCCCCACCCAATGCCAGATGGGGGTCCCGACTGCTCATAATAACATTATGATGTGTTCAAATTAAAAACATTGGAGACAGGATTTCCTGATTTTATATCTGTCACAAAACAAAAATATGTAACATGTTTTTACAGATAAATGTGTCTTAACACATGAGTTGTGTTGAGTACAGTTTACGGTTGTGTTGCCTCGTTCATGATTGATGGTTTTTTCTCTTTTGACGCCTCAGTGAGTGTGACATGCTGTTAATAGTTTTATGAAATGCTTTTTCTGAAGGAAAACCGGTTTAACCTATTCATTCACCTGTAACGCTGCCAGGCAGAGCTTTAAATGGATGTAAAGCAAACGAGGAAAAACAAGGTGTTGCTGGTGCTAATGCAGAGAGATCAAAAGGCTGGCAGATGCATCGGTACGTAATCTCGTAAACAACACCAACTTTTCTCTGTTTACACATCCTGAGGGGACACACTCAAGCAGGTAATGGGAAAAAGATTTGAAATGCCTTGCTTGAGGCGCAACCAGTGAGTGCTTTCTTGTCTGGCTGATAAAGACTTTTCTAAGGTGACATTTGGCTTTATTGCGATGTGGCAAGACTTTTTAAGTCAAACTTGTTGATTGAAGAATTGAGTGTAAATACAACTCCACAGACGTCTTTAACCTCAATATTCCAATGGCAAGCTGTTTTTACATTGACCAGCAGTCCTGGATAATGATCTTAAATGTGTTGCTCCTATAGATGTAGGTCTGCACTGGGGAACAAATAAAACCTTGATTATTGACTAATAATGTCTCTGTATTCACCACTAAACAGCTGTGGCATTTGAAAAATACAGTTTTTCAGGTCTACGTCCAACATGGTCACCATCAGCCAGGGTTGGGTTCAATTACATTTTTCAGTTGCAATTACGTTTTCAATTATCATTGTTCAATTACAACTAAATTACGATTACAGTGACCGCCATTTTTCACAATTACAATTCACTTACAATTTTTTTTTTTTTAATCATCTAACCAGTGAAAGTCAGATTGCAATTACATCATAACAAATAATGTTAAATCAGCTGGAAAATACACTAAAAAACATTATCTATCATCAAATTTCTTTCCTATCTATTGGTTACCTCG
Organism: Gouania willdenowi; assembly: GCF_900634775.1. Classification (NCBI taxonomy): domain Eukaryota; kingdom Metazoa; phylum Chordata; class Actinopteri; order Blenniiformes; family Gobiesocidae; genus Gouania; species Gouania willdenowi. The sequence continues at coordinate 4,122,029 of NC_041061.1, read as the reverse complement.
TTAGACTTCCTAATCAATGAAAATATTGGTATTAACATTTTTGGTGTGGGTTCCTGAAACATATTTTATGAATTAACTACATGTGTAGAACTGTAACATGGTTCCCCAGTTTTGCGTTTTTTATAGAATTTTCATGGCAATTACAATTACAAAGTCATTTATTTAAACACAATTACAATTTCATGATGATTACGACAACAATATATTTTTAAAATTATGATTGCACTTATAAATACACCATAAATGTAATTACTGATCAAATAACGCAACTATAATCATAAGTGACCCCAACCCTACCATCAGCTGCCATGAAAAAAAACAGCTTTTCACCAGTTGTTTTAAATATTGCGTGAAAATCTCTTTTTTTACTCATGTAATGTTGACAAAGGCATTTATGGGCTAAATTTGAAAACATGTTTGACTGGCCAAAAGAACATTTGATATCTTTAACTTTCATTCTGCTGAGTCATGAGTCACGTTTGCGATATATCTAATTACGTTCCCATAGACGTGAAATGGAAAAGTAATGTAATTTTGCCTATAGACAGAGTTGAATTTCAAAATATCTCATACCTTTACAGAGGGTAGCTATTAAACGTTAAAACATCTTTACGTCATTACAGATACTGTACCTCTGACTACATACTGTGTGACTGGGTATGATGAAAAGTTTTCTAAACCAACGTTTTGAAGAGTCAAAACTTGAGTTAAACACATTTTCAATTCCCCTTAAGATATCTAAACTGTTGATGCCACGTCAGATAACTTAAACTAGACGTGTGACTAAGCAAAATGATATTATAGACATCTTTAAATAGAATTGTAATTGTAGGTGAAATGATGTTTGCACTCTGCCCAGTAAAATTGGTCATCGGTCTAATTATGTGTGGCCCCCAAAACCAATGTACAACATAGGAAAGAAGAAGAAAAAAAACACACAAAGATGGAAAAGTACACAAATAAATGAAAAATACACAAAAAGAAGTAAAAAAAATACATAAAATGTCAACACAAACAGGCAAAACACACAAACCCTCAGTCGTCTCCTGTGTTGATTCTTTTCTTTGGTGATTATTTCTAAATGCTGACATAAATGTTGAACATAGATATCAGTAATGTTCATTTCAGAGAGGCACATTTTATATTTTCTGATTATTACTAAATGTTAAAATGCCATAATTAAAAGCCTTTTATTGTCATTTTTACTCTTTCAGAAGCACAACGAAATTAAAAAATAGCAGTATATATTATATATTTCAGATCATGAGTACTGGCCCATCATTAGACTTTCTATTAATCTAACAACAGATATCTAGGTGTAAGGTGAACAGGACCGTTCTGTTGAAGTCACTCAACTTCTCGTCATGCTTCAAGTCAACACGAGCTCCTTTACAAACCGATAGATGCTCGACATCAAAGACGATGGTGGTTCAAGTACAGATTGATACTTAACATACATCAAACCATCAAAATGCACAGAGACATCAATGAGCCACTAAGACATCAAAGACCCCCCCACACTGCTGCTCCCCAGGCACCGACTACTTTACAAGGATTAATCCTGAAGACCCAACATTTCCATATATCAGAGCTGAAGATCTAGCACAAGAAGTAGATGCTCTCAAGAAAGACTCAAAGTGAGTCCAGCTGCCTTAAACACAACACATCCTTTAAAATGGCCGATAGGGCTGAAGATATTTGGTCCAAACCTTCTTTTAGAACTTCTTCAATATTTTAACCTCAAAAAATGTAAAGAGCAGGTTTGAAAATGGCCAAAAAGGAGGAACATAACCCAAGAACTCAATCTGGCAACCCTGCCGGTTGGATTGTTGGTGAAGATTGTGGCCAAGTCTTGGGCTGTGTTTGAAATGTCACACTACAAACTCAATGAGTATAGTGTCTACTATATACAGTACTATGAGTATGGTTAGGTTGATGAGCGTTCCCACTAAAGTATACTTTAAAGTTTCCCAAGATGCATTTGGAACCTACAACGACAAAAACCTGAATCACACTGAGGCTAAATATCTCTGTTGATTCTCCACCTTTACTTTGAAAGTTCTGAAGACATTTTAAGTGAGAAAGTGACTCAGTAGAATATAATGTGCTCATTTGATCGATAAAACTAGAGTATACCACATTTCACTCCAACATTGGAGACCCTCCATTGTGCTACTGACGAAACTTCTGGTTAACTTCAAAACAAGAGCCTTGTTTCAAAAATAGTTAAATAACTAATGGAAGACAAGTAGAAATGCTTTTATTTTGAAAAGGGGACGTTTGATTTTTACCTTGAAGCCGAACCCAGGACAGTTTTACATTCCACCAGCAATGCATCATGGGACGGATGAGTATGACTAGTGTGTCCACTGTGCATACTTCAAAAAATTCCCGATATAATATATATCTGGGTATTTCTTGCGTACTCAATTTTTTCATACTATCTAATGTGAACGCACCACATACTAATTTTGACCTCAGACTTAGTACGAGTAGTACGCGTTAGTATGACATTTACAACACAGCCTTGGGCCTCGGATATTCTTGAGTTACGGAAAACAGACGGAAATCACAAAAACTTTTAAATATGACAAACTTCACCTCCTAAAATTGAACTAGCTTAACAACACTGACTAAACCCTCGCCTATATGTTTTGAGATTCCCCTAAAACTGGCTGTGCAATGTCTAGCAAGTGTAGCAAACAGACAGACTAAGTAAAACCCTTCAAACATCAGAGTGACATTCCCTTTGCACATTTGAAGCATAAAAATAGGAACATTTGTGTCAATAGTTAAATGGATTTTGTAAAGTTGAATAGCCAGCAATGACAACTATGTATTTAGGGACGGCCAATGAAACAGATACAAATGGGTTTAAACTTTAGCTGTGTTCCCATTACAGTTTTTCACAAAATCAAAGCGATTATTTTAAAATTTCGACAAAGTACAAATGTGCTTTGAAGGTGTTTCCATTGAAGGTTGTTTTGGAACCTCTTGCGGATGCTCCAAACGTCTTTATAACCCTCTGCATGTAGCAGTAATAATTCTTAAGTTTAAAGCTAAGAAATGTCTCGGCCTCTTCTGTCTACACGTACCACGCCATGTTTTCTCGAAGGGAACTGGCCATTTCACACTGTTACACACCATTTACACTGATGTCCACCCCATACTTCATAGTTTAGCACCAGGTGTTTCCATGCAGGCAGACCTGATAATACTGGATCATGTTTTTTCTGCAGTCAGTGCCTTCTCCCCGTCCTTCTCTCTATTCTGTTTCAGGTTCTTGAAGCTGGAGATGACATTTCCTGATTTATGGTTCACAGCTCAACTAGTCTGAGACAGTCTGATGTTCTATCTCTCTATCCTGTTCTGTTGGTCTTTCTGTCCATTAACCCAAACCATTCGACGCAGATGGCTGCCACCTCTGAACCTGGTTCTTCCTGTTAAAAAAGAGACTTTTCTTCGCACTGTCGCTGATACTTGTTCATGTGGCTTTGTTGGGTTTTTTCTTTTTTATTACAAACTTTATATTTTGACTGTGCTTCGAGATGACTTTTGTTGTAATTTGATTTATGTAAATAAAGTTGAATTGAATTTCATGTGACCAGGTAAGTTTTGTCCTGTGATGTGTAATTGCAGAAAAACTGTTTCCATCGCACTTTAGCGATACATTTCAATATTGAAATGTCTGAAAAGCCTCCTCATGAAAGGTTTTTAGTGATATTTGAGTTTTTTTCTGAAATCCAGGAGTTTCCATTTCAAGTTTTTATAGCGCTATTTAGATTTTGCGCCCTTTTTAGGGTAATGGAAACTTCTGAAACAGATAATCGGAGGCTTTACCAAAACAAGGAGTTTTTCCAATAGTGATCAACTTAGCGGCTATTTTAGAATAAAAAAAAAAACAATTTTTAAACCTATATTAATCTACGATACCATCAAATTTTAACAAGAAACATCATTTACAGAGAAAATGCATGAGCGCTTCCTTAGCTTCCTTTCCACCAGGGGGCACAAGACCGGGGGCGCAGGACCAGAGAGGGCAGAACAAGGGGGCGCAGGACCAGGGGGTGCAAGACCAGGGGCCGCAGGACCAGAGAGGGCAAGACCTGGGGGGCAGGAAAAGGAGGCAAAGAACTAGGGGGCGCAGGACCAGAGAGCGCAATAACAAGGGGTGCAGAACGAGGGGGCACAGGACCAGGGGGTGCAAGACCAGGTTCATCTGCATCGCTAACTAAACTAATGTGGTTCTTTGAGTGATTTAATTCACCAACATGCTAGCATGCTTGCAGTATTATTTATTAATGTATCAATTCGACTCTTTAACCCAAATGACTTATTAACTATTAACTAATGATCCTAAAGCTTTACAACATTAAGATTTAGTCATTTTACATTTTTGATGGACTCGATACACGTATTAAAGCAAGCGTATAAACGTTCAACGTTGATGTATCGTTGCTGGTTCAACAGGAACATTTTAATCACTTGCCTGACGACGGCCACCGTGTGATAAAAGAAACATGAGCAACAATGTGTGAGCGTTAACACAGTTAACGTAACGAGGCAGAATGAGACACTTTCACACACCCGACAAAGTTAATCTGAAGCACAGTGAAAAACGACATCAGACGGAAGCTTAACAGCTCAGTGTCACCTCTGACGAGTCATTAGTGTAAGGTCCTCCCCTCTGTGTTTGAAGCAACATTAACGTCAGCATTTAGAATAATGACCAACCTGAGCATTAACACAGGAACAAACAAAGGCTTTGTGTGTTTTTGGAGTCACTTTTTATGTGTATCGTTGTTTTGCAAGTCTCTTTCATGTTGTGTGTTTCCGTCATCGTGTTTATTTTTGGTGTGTTCCTCTTTTGTGTATTTTTGTTTTTTGGAGTTATTAGCGTTGTCATTTTATGTATTTGTTGTAATTGTTGGGTTTTTTTGCCATTGTTTTGTGTAATATTTTTTGTGTGTTTTGTGCGTTGTCATTTTGTGGAGTTTTCTTTCATTATTTTTGGTGTTGTGTCTTTGTTGTCTTGTCCATTTGTCCATTTGTGTAGTGTTGTTTATTTGTGTTGTCCTTTTGTGTAATTTTGTTTTTGGAGGTATGTGTGGATTAATTGACTGGATTTTTCTTTGATTGTGTATTATGGTTTTTTTTAATTTTTTTTTTTATTTGAGTAATTACTAACGTCTTTTATTTTGTATATTATTGTAATCATTTTGTTTACTTGTTGAGGTTTTATTTGCATTCGTTGTGGGTTTTTGTTTTTAGTCTTATGTGTATAATGACGTTTTGTGGGGTTTTCTTTAATTTTGTGCATTACTATTTTTATATTATTTTTGATTTGTGTCTTTTTGGAGTAATTATGTGTATCAATAATGTCTTTCATTTTGTATATTATTGTAATCATTTTGTTTACTTGTTGAGGTTTTATTTGCATTCATTGTGGGTTTTTGTTTTTGGTCTTATGTGTATACTGACGTTTTGTGGGGTTTTCTTTAATTTTTGCATTACTATTTTTATATTATTATTGATTTGTGTCTTTTTGGAGTAATTATGTGTATCAATAATGTCTTTCATTTTGTATATTATCATCATTGTGGTATTTTTGGCATTGTTTTATGTGTTTTAGTTTTTGGAGTTATGTGCATTGTCATTTTGTTTATTATGGCTTTTATTTATTTTTTGTGTTGTGTCCTTTTTTCGAAGTAATTAAATGTTAAGTGTATCATTCAATTCAATTCAACTTTATTTATATAGCGCAAAATACAACAAAGTCATCTCAAAGCGCTAAACAAAATATAAAGTCCATAGTAAAAACCCAACAAGATCCACATGAACAAGCTTTAATCATTAACTTCTTTCATGTTGTGTATTGTATTTATTATTATGGTGTTTATTTTTCGGTGTTTTTCTTGTCTTGTCTGTTTTTGTAAATCAGTGTTGTTTTGTTATGTTTGTGTTTTTTCCTTTTGTGTATTTTTGTTTATTTAGTTAATAGCATCGTCATTTTGTGGGTTTTTCTTTCATTATGTGTTATTACAGTACAGTTTTTTTGTTTTGTAATTTTTATTTATTGATTATTTTTGGCATTTTTTGTTGATTTCTGTTTTTGGAGTGATGTGCATTTTGTTGGTTTTTCTTTCATTTTTTTGTATTACTGTTTTAATTTTTTTGTTCTTTTTTGTTATTTTGTGTCTTTGGAGTTAAATTCTTTTATTTTGTATGCTATTGTCATTATTATTTTATGATAATATATTAGTTGTTTTTGCCATTTCGTGCAATTTTTGTTGTGACTGTGTTTTTTTTTGGGGGGGCCGCACTGAATTAGAGTGACGGCTGCATGTGGCCCCTGGACCACCAGTTGCCTTTTACTTGATTAGATGACGATGACGGAATGGAAATCTAATTTATTTACACATTTTTATTAAACTGACTAGAAAAAAAAGGTGGTCATTGTGTTTTTTCATCGTAGGTGTTTGTTAGCATTTTGCTAACAGGAAGTGAAGCTGAATGCTAACCTGTGTGTGCACATTTAAAGGAGAGAGAAAGAAGAAACTCTGCAGTGGTTTAAGGTGAGCTCTGATTGGCTGGCTGCTCCACACTCTGCAGAGCCAATCAGGTGAGAAATTACAGACAAACGCGCGGAACGTTCCATTACCCAAAGACAAGTGGCCGTAACTCGCTACGTTTAAACTCCTTTCACTTCTAACCCCTCGTCTCACCTGCTCTAAGCTCCACATTTCATAGAAATTCACTTTTTCATTCATCAATGAATGAAAAGAACTCAGTTTAAAAAAAAAAAAACCTGCAGATTTAATGACTGCAGCAAGAGCAGCGACGCCTGGAATTTAAAACACCTGAGAAAAGATAAAACATCACAGCTGTCAGGGAGAAACTGATCACAGTAATTTACACATTATTATTATTATTATTGGTTGTTAAAGCTGATCATGTCATTGATTTACCTTTACATTTATAAATGCTCATTAACTCATTCAGTGCCAGCCATTTTCAGATTTCCTACCCCCTCAGTGCAGCCGTTTTTGAGCATTGACTGATTTTAAAGACCCACAGAATATTTTCTACTATGACTATCTGAAATCTGAGACCGGGCTTTTGATGGCAAAATTATTATTATTTTGCTATCTGGGTCAGAGTTGAATGCATTTCTTACTGTATTTTGGCATTCCTCTAACTTTCTCTCCCGTCAGTCTGCACACACGCAACTTCCTCTTCCTCCCCGACGTGCAGAGTGTCACTGCGTTCCCCGTTTTTTATATTGTTTTATCTCACCATTGCCACACTATCCATGAGTTCCACACATGCTCTGGTCCAGTGTGCGCTACTGGGAACGTCAACTCTCGTACGTAGCGCCATTTTCTGTCTCGTAGACGCCTTTCCTCCTCTCCCTCTGAGCTCTGCTGAGCATGGATGATCTCTCATCCAAAGGTGCTGCTACCTCCTATATGTCACCCATTATTTTTCTATCTGGCTCACAGCCTGTGATTTGAAATGACGAGTTATCTCATCAATGGCACTGAGTAAGTTAAACACTGTTCACAAGCACACGTAACATTTACTCAATAAATCTTTACTTCCTGTGCTGCTGCAGAAGTGTCAAAATAAAATCCCGATGATATTTAAATGCATCATTAAACGCAAAAGCATGATGTTATTGACAGAGCTCTACGTGTATTATTTTGTGTATGTGCACGTGTGTACATGTGTAAGTGCATGTGTGTGAGCGTGCGTGTATCTGTATGTGCGTGCGTAAGTGCGTGTATATTAGTATGTGTGTGTGTGTGTACGTGCGTGTGTGCACATGCGTGTACGTGAGTATTGTGTGTGCGTGCTTGCGTGACTGTGTGTGTGTGTATCTATGTGTGTGTTACCAGTTCCAGTTTTGCGTGAGTGTGTGCGTGCTTGCGTGAGCGACTGTGTATGTGCGTGAGTGAGTGTGTGTATGTGCGTGTCGCAGCGTGTGTGTATCTATGTGTGTGTTACCAGTTCCAGTTTTGTGTGTGCGTGTGTGTTTTATACATATTTTGTGTGTGTTTTGTTAGTGTGTGTGTGTGTGTGTTTTTTTTCCAGCCTTTGTGTGTTTAATAGTACATTATATACATTTAATTTATTTCCAGGTTAATGTAAACCACTAAACTGATTGAATCCTCGTCTCTCGCCCTCTTGTTTTTACTCTTTTATTTCATATCTTGATTATTATCATTTATTCGATGTTTTTAATCCAACTACTACACCTATGTCTATAGATTGTTGATTAGCTTGGATCATTGGAGTCAAATCTTTAAACTTGTAGATAAAAACATGATTGAGGTTATTTGATGATTCCTCTCTGTTACTGTTTATTTTCAGTTCACTTGAGGGTTTTCCTTTAAACACAGTTTATTTCACTGGTTCGATGAAACGAGTGAAAAAAAGTCAATTAAAAAGCTTTGAAGCTCTGTTGGGACTTGTTTTTTCATTTTAAAATCCTCTCAGATCATCAGTGAAGGGCTTGTCGTCCCCACAATATTCTTCTGAATGGTTGATTTAAAAACGAGAACCGGCCTGAAGCGTTGATTGTTATTCTGGAGCCGCGTCGGCGTGTTATTACTTTTATTATTCCTCATCCAGAACTGAGAGTTTGGAGCTTTTTTTATGTCAAAAAGATGTTCACTTCCAGAAGAAAACATCAACGTTTGTACGTGTTTATTTTATTTCACTTCTTGTTTAGTTTGCTGAATCCATTTTAAATGGGATCCAAACCAATGGTTCAAACTCAAAAATCAAGAAAACCAAAATGGCCACCAGATGGCTAAAATATTAATCAGATATCTACGTCAAAAGTTTGATCATTGTACATGTTGGCAAGTGCTGCAAAATAAAGACATCATCAAATTATGCTCAAGATTACTGCAAAAACACACAATTACTCTAAAAACACAAAAGTACTCAAAAAATGACAAAACAACTGAACAATACACAAAAGGTCAAAGACACACAAAATGACAAAAGAACACAAAACAGTAAAAACTCACAAAACAACATAATAATACACGATTACTCCAAAAACACACAATACAGGGACAAATAGGCAAAATAATGGAAACATATACAAAAGGGACAAAAAAAATGAACACAAAACACACAAAATGACTCCACATATATATATATATATATCACTCAAAATGACAGAAAAATACACAAAACAAAATAAAAAAAATGATAAAAAATTACTCCAAAAACTCACAAAATGACAAAATAATACAAATCAACAGCAACACAATACACAAGATTACTCAAAAAAACACAAAATTAATCTAAAAACACAAAAACTCCACAAATGACACAAAATTAATCTAAAAACACAAAAACTCCACAAATGACACAAAATTAATCTAAAAACACAAATACTCCACAAATGACAAAATAACTCAACAATACACCAAAGGACAAAACACTGGACAAAGATGACCCCCAAAAACACACAAAATGACAAAAAAGAACAAACAACAGTAAAACACAAAACAACAACAGAAAACACAAGATTACTTTAAAAACACACATTACAGGAACAAAATGACTCCAATACATCATATATATAATAGACAAAAGTACTACAAAAACACACATAAAAATAAAAACACAGGAAAAAAATTACTCAAAAAATACAATGACAACAACAATGAACATAAATGAATCTATTTTAAGGTATAATATTGAATTCTTTGACTTTGAAAACCTACAATTCACTGAGATCATGTTTCTATGAGAAATAGAACCAAAGTAATGACAAAATATCCAAATTGGTAAAGTGGATGTCGGCCAGCTTGGATTTCTTGATTTAAAGTGGGAACCATTGGTTTGCCAGCGTGGACCCCATTAAAAATGGATATTCTAAAATAAACTCATGTACAAATAATATTGCTACATATCTGTCAGGCTACATAAAAAACAGGAAGTGCAAAGAAAAGCTGATTAAAAGGAACGATTGTGGCCGATCTGATCAAAGATGTTCACCCGCATCACTTTTAATAAAACATCAGAGTCGTCAATAAACGCAGACGTCAGCCCGATTGGACGCGCCGCTCGTCTCGCCGTCACTTTAATGGACAAATAAGAAAGTAATTAACCTGCAGAAGAAGAAAATTTGCTTTGTTTTGACGCCCCTCGGGCTGGAAATGATGCGTGACAGATGAATGTGTGATGAGAGATGATGGGATTCAAACGACTGACTCATCACAATCACATCCCAGAAAGTATCCAGAAGCAACAACTGGTGACAAACGGGCTAATTCTGTGAGGTCTTACAGTAAATACAAGAAAAGACCCCCAAAAATACACAAAATGAAAGAAAAATACCCAAGATTACTCAAAAAAACACAAAAACAAAAACACACAAAAATACACAAAATAACTGCAAAAACACAGATAATAAAAGAAAAAGTACAAAACACACTAAATTACTCAAAAACACAAAAGACACAAAATGACAAAAGTACTCTAAAAACACAATACAAGAACAAAAATACACAAAAATGACACTATTGCACAAAATAACTCAAAACACAAAATACAACTACAACAATACACAAATAAACAGTAAAAACACACAAAATGACTCCAAAAACATAAAAGAACAAAAATACACAGAATGACAGAAAAACATGCAAACGGACAAAATAAATGCACAAAAATGACAAAAAATAACGCACACAATTACTCAGACACAAAAGAAAACTACAAAAATACACAAAAGTACTCCAAAAACACACAGTACAACAACAAAAATGACAGATAAATATTCAAAATAATGCCAAAAATGACAGACTAGAATACACAAGAACACAAAAATACACCAAATGAAAGTAATACACAAAAAAATAAAATAAACAAAATGACAACAAATACACAACATTACTCCAAAAACACAATATGACAACAAAAAAGCACAACAGAAAGTGATAAAAAAATATATAAAAAATGACAAAAAACACAAAAGTACTCCAAAAACACACAATACAAGAATAGAAATACACAAAAGACTCTAAAAACACAGAAAAAAAGCAAAACAGCAGCAAAAATACACAAGACAACAAAATACACAAACGTACTCCAAAAACACACAATTCAACAGCAAAAATACACAAAAATGCCTCATAAAAATATGCAGACATGGAGCAGTGAGGGAGGAGCAGGTGTTTGTAGCTCAGATTTGCCACTTTTTCCTGACTAAAAGAAGATGCTGAATGTAAACTGAGCCCAAACAAAGCAGATCAATGAAATCTAACACTTCCTGGAAGGTGACTTATCCCAGTGCGACAAAAACCCAACTTCAACCCTTCAAAACCTTAGATTGATGGATTCAGAATGGAAAAAAAGGTAAAAATACCATCAACTCAGCAGAAAATGGCCTGATTCAGCAGATTAGGATGTGTATATCTATATACAGTATGTTCCCATAATAAACAGGATGTGTTTACACTGGAGACACTGGGATCAGCAGCTAATGATGCAGTGCAGCATCAATCACATTAAACGCTTTCAGATCTTCCAAAACAAATCTACATTTCCCTTGTTCTTCTTCCTCTTCCTCTTCCTCTGTTCCTGCTCCAGTGAAACTCACGTCTCACAGAACATTGATTGAAGAGAAACAGCAGAAGGTTTAAATAAATAGAAAAAGGAAGAGAGACAGAGGAGTAAATATCTTTAATCTCTGTCCGTCTCTGGGCTCAGAGCAGCTACTGTTTGGATCACCAGTCGCTAGTTTCACCTGCTCATTAATCACGTTGATGTAGCGTCTGCTCACAGCGACGAGGAAGAGGAAGAGGAAGACTTTTACTGGACGTGAGACAAGTTTTAAACACAAAAACTAAACTTTCATCACAAAAAAAGGTGAAAAAATGGAGAAGCAGAACAAGTTGTCCTTAAAGCAATAATCTATCTATAAAGCAAGGAAGCTCTGTGTGTGTGTGTGTGTGTGTGTGTGTTCCTCATATACTGTATCTCTGTGGATCAGACTGTGCTGAGACTTTCAACATGGCTGCTGCTTGGTTCCAGGTCTGATTTGTTTGGACTTCAATGATACCGTTAATAGATTATTTGGTAAAATTGCCCACCGGCAGCGGAGCGAGCAGAGTCACGTGCGCGCCTGTGCTAGTCACTGGAGAGCTGGGACTGTGATGTCATCCACAGTGATGTCATCAGTGTTCTAATTAGAACGTTCTAACTGACGTCATCAACAGTGATAATGTCAGAATTCTATGCTATACTAATGCTAATGCTAAGCTAATGCAGTGCGATGCTGTCAGTCAGTCTGTTCACAAGATAACGAGAAAAGTTATGAACAAATTTTAAATACATTTTCAGGAAAATTGATAAATTAATCAAGGAACAGGTGGTTAAATGTTGATATTCTCGCAACCAAAAATTCCCCAAAAATAAAAGTACAAACTCACCGTATCCTGCACGTTTCCATCTCTTTGTGTTTTTAACGTCCACATTTCCAGGTCATGTTTCCTCTCCTGATGATGTCATTCCATTAAGATCTAATAAAAAAGTAAATATAAGACATTAGAAGTTATAGATTCATATGTTCCTTTGATCTCCATCAACACAGGGGGTCATTGCCTCCTCTAGGGTTTATATTGTTATCTTTAATGAGTGATTGCTACATTCACACAACTTTAAAACCAATGCTTTTAAGGTTCCTCCTTCATTTCCTTTCAAACGACGACTCGGACTGTACACATGCATATTTATCATTTACATAATATCTGCATGGTTAGAGCTATGGAAGCACAAAAGATAATCCAACAAACCTCAAAGCACATCCAGAAAAGCTTTGCTTTAAACCAGGGGTAGGCAACTGTAATGAACAGAGGGCTTCACTATCTCAGCGTTTAAGCGATTGACATTTTAAATTCATTTTTATGTGTATCTGTTTTAATTTTAGATACATTTTTGTGCATATCTGTTGTAATTTTTTTCTTTTATTTTGTGTTTGTTGTCAAATTGCTAGTTTCAATGAGCTTTTATTTTGGTTCTTTGAATATTAGCTGAATATTTACTTTCTCTCGTGACAGTTAGATTTCATTTTCAGATTTAATGTTTAGATTTAAATGTAACATTTAGATTAAATATTTAATGTTTAGATTTAGAGTTAAATGTAACATTCAAATTAAATATTTAAAGTTTAAATTTATACTTAAAATTCAAATTAAATATTTAAAGTTTAGATTTAGATTTAAATGTAGCATTCAAATTAAATATTTAAAGTTTAGATTTAGATTTAAATGTAACATTCAAATTAAATATATAAAGTTTAGATTTAAATGTAATATTTAGATTAAATATTTAATGTTTAGATTTAGATTTAACATTTACATTCAGATTTAAATGTAACATTTAGATTCAATATTTAACAGTTGGATTTAGATTTAAATGTAACATTTAGATTTAATATTTAATGTTTAGATTTATATTTAACATTTACATTCAGATTTAAATGTAACATTTAGATTCAGATTTAAATGTAACATTTAGATTCAAAATTTAACAGTTGGATTTAGATTTAAATGGAACATTTAGATGAAATATTTAACGTTTCGATTTAACATCGACATACTTTTACCAGAAAAGTAAATATCATAAATTTCACAAATATTGCTGTAAATGTGATCAAAAGTAACATTTTTAAAAGTGGTTTGTTGCTAAATGTTTATTTTTAAAAGATCATTTAAAAGACACATTGCATGGTAGCTAAATTAGCTAAATTTTGGAAAACAAAACACAACAATGTCCTTTATTTAACCAGGAAAACACCAGTTATGATGATAAGAATCACATGGTCTTTAGAATGACTTCATCATTTCATTTCCTTCAACAATAAAGAACCAAACTATCACTTAATCTCTGACTAAAACTATAGAAAGTTACAGAATAAGACAAATAAGTTAGAACTCACTGTTGGTTCAAGAGCAGTTATTTCTCAGAAATCCACCAAACTGTCTGTCAGAATAACGATCCTCAGGTGAGTCTAATGAGCCTCAGGTTGGTTCAACCAATCAGAACTTTCAACATGGCTGCTGCTTGGTTCAAAGGTTGTTTGGACTGCAATGAAACTGTTAATAAATCATCAGCAGAGCATCAACACTACGCTGTGTGAGCTTAATTCAGAATTACATTTGCATTAGGAATTAAGTGTTCACAAGGTCATTTTAAAGAGAATTTAACTTTTATTCTGAATTAAAGCTCCCATGTAAACGTGAGTGTCTTAAAGTGTTTTTCCAGACATAACTTCATGCTGGTGTGTTGCTTTTTCCCCCAATTTATTCATTTAAATATATGAAAACACAATAGTTATCACTCTACACATTTCACAACACACCTAAATGTACCCCATGTCCCACCTTCAAACAATCTCATTTAAACATCCATGAAAAAGCTACGGAACCGCCCACTTTTCTATAGTAATACATATGGGCACTGCACTAGTATTATAAAAGACAAACACACATCGCAAAACGACTCCAAAAACACAAAAGGAGAACAAAAAGACACAAAATGAATGGGTCTGTTGAACACAACCACTCAACACTTTAGTCCTAAGTAGATGAAGCAGTGATAAAGATGTGTGCTGCCCCCTATAGGACTTTCTGTGGAACTGCTGTTATTGATGACCGCAACTTTTACGACTCTTTTAAAGTTGGACTAATGCACATTTCTACGCAGAACTTAGAGGTTTTATAAAGGTAAGAGAAGTGTGAAAAAGTGAAACACTCATCTCTCTCCCACACAGTTCTTTGAAAGGAGTTGATTTCACTTCTCTCTCCAATCTTCTGTGAGCGTTAGCAGAGAGTCTGATGGGTCACAGCTCCTTTAACTTTCACTTAGAGGTGAAGGCACAAAATGTTTGATTTCTGCTCTTCTTCTTCTTCTCTCACACATTTAAATGCTCAACGAAGACAAAAAAAACTGGGATTAAAAATGTATCAAACACATGCTCAATTAATTTCATTCAATGAGTTCTTTAAAACAAACAAGACTCAGATTTTACCAAAGATATAACGTCGTAAAAAAATAAATATTCATGATTTCATTTATTCAGAAAACTGTTCCTCAGGAAATCCACTTTGATCTGTCAACTGCCTGTTGCTTTGATGTTGCCTTTGATGATTCCTTGACTTCCGTGTAAATAATTCCAGCAAGATTTTTTTCGTCTTCCTTTTTAATAATATGCTATGGTTTCATTCTTTCAGAAAACTGTTCCTCTGGAAATCCACTTTGATCTCCTGGCATGTTTTGACTGTCAACTGCCAGTCGCTTTGATGATTCCTTGACTTCTGTGTAATAATTCCAGAAAGATTTTTTTCCATCTTCCTTTTTAATAATATGCTATGGTTTCATGTATTCAGAAAACTGTTCCTCAGGAAATCCACTTTAATCTCCTGGCATGTTTCTACTGTCAACTCCCAGTCGCTTTGATGTGTCCTTTGATGATTCCTTGACTTCCATGTAAATAATTCCAGCAAGACCATTTTTAGTCTTTTTTTTATAATATGCTATGGTTTCATTTATTCAGAAAACTGTTCCTCTCGAAATCCACTTTGATCTACTTTGTCAAGGAAACATCAACGCGATCAGTAGACGCCTCTGAAGAAAACTGGCTGTTGACAGTCAAAACATGCGTGAGTCTTAAAAAACAAACTGGGATTAAACATCATTAAACACACGCTCAGTTAATTTCATTCAATGGGTTCTTTAAGACAAACAAGACTCAGATTTTAGCAAAAATATAACATCGTAAATCAAAAAAAAAAAACAACAGTGAATAATAGCAAAAAATATACACAGGAACAGAAATACACAAAATGACACCAAAAATCTAGAAAGATACACAAAAGGACCAGAAAGGCACACAATATGATTCCAAAATAACATTGAATTTCACCTAAAAATACACAAAACAGCAAAAATACACAATATGACTTCAAAAAAAGGCATAGATGACCACACAAAAAAAAACAAACAATATCAGAAAGATACACAAAATGACCTTAAAAGTATACAATATGACTTAAAAAATTTTTTAAAAAAACAAAAAAAAATAAAAATACACAAAACAACAAAAATACCAAAAAGAGACATGTACAGGACAGCAATAAATACACAAAACAATTCCAAAATAATGTAGAATATCACAAACAGATACCCAAAATGATACAATATGACAAAAAAACACAGATACGATTACAAAATAGCATTGAATTTTACAGACAAACACATATAACAGCAAAAATACGCAATATGACACCAAAAAAGGTAGAATATCACTGAAAGATACACAAAACGACCATAAATGTATACGTTAGATTACAAAAACAGCAAAATTACACAAATTACTACAAAAACGACAGAAAACACACAAAAAATGACTCGAACTGGCATCAAAGTCAAACTACAAATCCTAAAAATAACAAAAACAAAAGTGACAAATACACAAACTGACTCCAAAATTACATGAAACAACATCAAAAACACAAAATTATATACAAAATTACTTAAAAAAAAAAAAAAAAATGACTTCAAAAATGAACTAAACAAAAAAGGTGACAAAATGAAACAAAATGGCACCAAAAAAGGAAAAAACAACTCTAAAAGAGACAAAAAGACAATAACACAAACACTTAATCCAGAAACACACAAAACTACAAATAAACTACAAAAACGACAAGAACACACAAAATGACATATAATCACTTTTCCACAAAAGAAGCAGCAGCAGATCTCCTCCATCTGTAAAACTCTATCAAAGAAAAACACGTTCTCCGGTTTTCCTGTTCTCCTGCATTGATCAATAGCTCATGAACAGTTTGGCAGCATGTAGCCGCGCGGCTAGCTGGCACCGCCTGCTCCAGCACACTTTAATCAGCCCCTTATTGGGACCGGAACAATCAATCTTTTTAAATCACTGAGAGGGAGAAAAAACCGCTGGTGCAGGTTGTGCTAATAATGCGCTAACAGGAGCTGTTTTTAGCATTGTGATGTAACAGAAACACCCGAGTCATCGTCAGCTAATGATCTCGTTCTTATCTTTGATGAGATCCCAACATTAATCGTCAGAAGGACAGCAGAACTACAGCTGAAGAAGCAGAAAACCACAAATGTATTAGCTTAAAATTAGCCTAAAAACTGTTAGCATACAAAGCTCTAGTATATCTTAAAGACTTGTCAGTAGCTGTGTTTCCATTACAGTTTTTTGCTAAATAAAAGCGATATTTCTAAAGTTTCGACAAAGCTTTGAACGTTTTTCCATTAAAGGTTGTTTTTGGAGTAATATCTTATGGTTTCATTTATTCAGAAAACTGTTCCTCAGGAAATCCATTTTGATCTCCTGACATGTTTTGACCATCAACTGCCAGTCGCTTTGATGTTTCCTCAACTTCCACATAATAATTCCAGCAAGATTGTTTTTGTTTTCTTTTTGAATAAAATGTTAAGGTTCCATTTATTCAGGCAACTGTTCTTCAGGAAATCCACTTTGATCTCCTGACATGTTTCGACCGTCAACTGCCAGTCGCTTTGATGTTTCCTCGACTTCCACGTAATAATTCCAGCAAGTTTCTTTTTGTCTTATTTTTGAATAATATGTTAAGGTTTCATTTATTCAGACAACTGTTCCTCAGGAAATCTACTTAAATCTACTTCGTCACAGAAACACCAGAGGGAAACATCAAAGCGATTAGCAGGAGATCAAAGCTGATTTCCTTAGGAATTCCAAAATAAAAGCATTAAACAACAAAGGAATGCAGAGTGCTATAAGGACGTTTGTAGCGAAGTATCTCGGGGCCAGATTTTACGAGTTAAGGCTCAAACATACTCGGGCGTACATCAGAGGAGCAGACTCCGCTGGGCTGCCAGGCCATATTTCTACAAAGCTCAGATTTCGCTGCTGCCCAGAAGTTGTCTGTGCACCTGGTGTCACACAAAACACTGCTCGGCATGTATCGACCCGCATTAAATGTAACACTGACCTGTATTTAACTCGCGTGGAGAAACAGAACAGGAGAGATGGAGATGAGCTTCAACGAAAGACTGGCCGAAGAGGTCCAAAAGTAGAATTAGTAAGAATTTATCTCTTTTGTAAAGAAAGCAACAAGAGCAGCTCCTCTTCCTCGTCATCACTGTAGGACGCAATGACTGAAAATGTAAACGGTGCGCAAATGATTCTGGGAATTGTAGGCTCTACCTTCTCCCATTGGTTATCCAAAAGTGCTCAGCTGGGGCCAAACAAGGTGTCATTGGAAAGGTCTGCTCTGTCCGAGTCCAAATATGTGCATCCCTCCCGGGTAGAGTCAGAACAGCGTGGCACCAGCGGATGCGTTTTATTTCCTTGAGTACGAATATGTGGTTTGTTTTCGGCTAGGGGCCGAATTGCACCCGCTGGAGGCCACGATGTTTGGTATGCTTTAGCAGCAGGATCGGGTTAATGCTAATGATGGCTCCGTTACGCAACGAGGCTATGATTTCTGACCCGCCCATTAAATCCTGAACACAACACAGTTTGTGAAGCCATAGCTCCACAATTACATTCTAAATGGTTAAATGGCTTTTTACATGTTGTAGGGAAATACATTTATGACCTATTTAATGTGTTTAGAAGAAAATGGCTGAATTTGCTTTTCACGCTCTTTAAGAACATTTCACAGGGAACCACTATGTGATGTTCCACTCCTCGTCCGCTCGAGTAGTGTATTATTATTGTTAACCTTTATTTAACTAGGAAAGTCTCATTGAGGTCGGAGGAGTGGCCGACAGTCCACGCGGAGTCCACCCGAGTATGTTTGAACCTTTAAGAGACTCCTGCTTTAAAACAGCCTTCAATGGAAACATGTTCAAAGCGCAAAAAATTTTGCAAAAAAAAACTGTAATGGAAACACAGCTAGTCTGTATCTGGTCTATAGAGCAGATGGATCCAGATCTAACCAGCTTGTGATCCTCTACATCCTGTTCTGATCTCTCTATAGTAACAGATGGTCCCTCTGTCTTAATATCAGTTTATTACTCTCCATCCAAGTAATAATGCTGCATTTGATCATGAAAACACGTCTTCATTTTAGAGTGCCAGGGGGAGACTGTGGGATATTTGGCGCTATATGAATAGAAAGTATTTGCGACCATAGAGTCCACGTTGACATAAAGCCGAGCTTTATCTGGAGAAAGTGTCGACAGAAAGTCCCTCTCTTCTCTGTTCAGGCTCTGATTGATGGAGGAAATGTGAATCGATGGCCAAGCTGTGGCCCCTCCTGCTGAGAGCTGTCACTTAGACACCTCAGGTCTCTGAGAGGCTGGGGGCCCACTGGGGAAGTCCACGTATTGATTGCTCCGTATCTCTCCGGTCCAGGCTGAACGCTTCCCTGCAGATCACAGGCAGAGGCTTTCACAGGCCAGAGCCTCCAGAGAGATCAAAGTCTGGCAACGAGCCGGCGGTGGGTGGAAAGAATTGCAATTGGACGTAGAGGAAACACTTAAAGGTGTGGGCGATTACAGAGGTGGAGGAGGAAAAAAAAAGCTTTAGAAAACAGTCGTTCCCCTGACTATGCAACAGGAATCTTCTATAACAGGCAGAGCGTGGAAAACACATGTAACATGTTCATTATTCCACACAGAAACTATTAGAAAACAACAAAAACCTGTTGATTGACATTAGTGGGAAAGTTTGGTGCATTGCATTGTGGGATGTGGAGTCCATAGAAGTGTTACACAATAACGTAAATAACAAATATTAATAAATAATAATCTAAAATATATTTTTTTACAAGAGTCTCTTTATAATATAAACCGGTAATAAGTCAGTTTTAGGGTTCTGGATTTAAAATGTTAAATAATCTAACCAGTGACTCTGGTGACTAGACTCAAAGTTCAAAATGTTGAACTTTTCAGTTTCTAATGTCACTCCCCAGTCGTCACGTCACTGGGGTAGATGAAGCGAGAAAAAAAGCACAACTATGTTTAGGCAACTCATAACGGGTGATTTAAGCAACTACAGTCGCTGAACTCGCGTTCGGTGTGAACGCACCTTAAAAGGGATCCTCCACTGTTTTTACAAAGATGGTCTAAAACCTTTGAAATGTACTTATTAGTAGATAAATGCCTAACAAAAACCGTCTTCTGTTTACCTAGAGAATAAAAACACTTTTTTTCCTAGTTTTATCCTGTCCTCCTCAATAAGGAATTCAGTTTAAAACCTGCCTTTTCCCCCTCACCTCTCCTCTTGTTTTTCCCCCCACTTTTCATCTAAATATGATGGTGCCGCAGATGGCCGCCTTAGTGTGTTCTTCACTCCTACTGCCAGGGTAAATTCCTTGTGCTGTTTTTTTAAACTGTATCTGCCGAATAAAATTCTTTCCGATTCTGCGGTCTCACATTTTTACGGGTCACAACTGTTTTTATAAACAAAAGAGGTTTACATCGACATCTTTAACGTTTCCTGATTATTTAGAGCAACTAAAAGCAACACAAGTTGTCATTTTGACTGAAAAAGCTGTTAAATGATCTAAAAATCTGGCTGAATTTTTCCCTCCAATAGAAAACAATGAAATGTTTACAGGCAGTGGGGCCTTGTGACATCATCAATCACGTGATTTCAAGATGGAGGAACACAGGCTCTAAAACTGTAAAATAGTTCCATTTTTTTTTAATTAAATAAAACAAATAGTGTAGAAAAAAAGTTCAAATATTAATTTAGTGGAAGATTATCTTTTATAAGAGTCTGTTTTATAGACGATTCCCTTACAAGAAACATCCGAATCTAGTAAAGCTCAGCTATAATGTCCAATATCTAGGATTTTTTCAGTCACACAGGACAAATTATTTTTTTGGCAAAAAAAAAATAAAAAACTGGATCAAATTGTTCTAAATTAACCAATATCCAGACATGGCATGGTAAAAAAAAGTATCTATTAGTGGACACGCTAACCACCAGGAACGATATTAATACTATTAATTAGTATTTCGTGGCAATAAATAGTTATTTTGTGGCAACAAATTAGCATTTTGAGGCAACTAATTAGTATTTTAAAGCAACAAATTAGTATTACAGGGCCATGAATGAGCATTTTGTCGCAATACATTAGCATTTTGTGGCAATAAATTAGTATTTTAAGGCAACAAACTAGTATTACAGGGCCACAAATTTTGTGGCAATAAATTAGGATTTTAAGACAAAAAAATTATACATTTGCGGCAACTCATTAGTACTACAGGGCCAAGAATGAGCATTTTGTTGCAAAACATCAATTTGTGGCAATAAATTAGTATTTTAAGGTGACAAATTAGCATTACAGGGCCACAAATTTTGTGGCAACAGATTAATATTACAGGTTAACAAATTTGTATTTCATGGGAATAAATTATTTTTTCACTATGTCATGTCTGGGGCTCCGTAAATATCATGAATTGTTGAAATACTTAATTAAAGACTGCAACTAGAAGTAAATATTGCAAAAGCTTTTATTTTATATTCTATCAACCTGTGGGTGTTTATGTGACAGGATGATGAAAATGAAGACTTTATTATCTCTGACGTGCACAAACTAAAGTCTAATGAATAGTTGACAGATAATAAAAAATGAATATCAGCTGTGTCACATCACTGACCTCTAGTGGATGTTTACTGTCATTACACAGATGAAATGAATGAGTCACACTCAGATTAAAAGAAGAGAAACACTCTTTATTTATTATTATTAGGTTATATAAAAGGAGTTTATCTTTTACACAATCACATGTGATCAGCATAATCTCACACACACACACGTGTGTGTGCGTGCGCTAGTTTTACAAACTTTTCTGCACACTGATCAAACGTCTTCTTATAAAACACGTGTAATAAACATACGTATAAAACTGTAAAAACATCAAATCAGAGGACGTATAAATATTAAAGATATTAACACTTTATTTACAAACGCTGTCGCGACGACTCGTCCTCACGGAGGCGACAGAGCCTCCTCCAGCTGGTCCTCGTTCACCAGGGGCAGATTCGCCACCTCGAAGAACACCCTGAAAGACAAGGGGGAGGAGGAAGGGTGAGCAAGGGGGCGAGGCCTACAGAGGGGCGTGGCTTCTGAGGAGTAGCTCAAAGCTCTTACTTGTGTGAGTATTTGCTGCGTACGGCCTTTAGTTTGTCGTCAGGAGGAGCAGAAAGCGCCACAAACAGCTTCCTGACCACGGGCGCCAGATCTGACGTCCTGTACCCAGAGTGGAACTGCAGGACGGGAGACTGTGGGACGTGAACCACATGTTGAGAATCAGTTCACAATCCCAGAGGAGGGGAAATCAACAGCCAGGACGACGCTGCTGCCGTTGCCGCGGCGATGATGATTGGCTCGTTTTTCAGGAAAAACACAATTTACATTTAAATTGAAACGACGGACGAGAGCAAAAAATCAACGGCGTTAACAAATGAGTTTAGCTTCGAGTTTATGCAGAACGACAAGTTTAAAATGAATTGATTGTTTGACTTTCAGGAAAATTAAAGATTTTCTTCTTTTATTTTGAAGGGCATTTATCTCATCAGCAGACTATGGAAGAAAAGAAAATATTGGTTTTCAATTTTCCAAAGTGCTTGATTTGTTTCATTATCAGTGAATGTTAAGTAAATTATCTATACCAGTGTTTCCAAAATGGAGGTATGCGTACCCCTAGGAGTACGCGGCAGCACTACGGGGGTACTTGACAGATTGAGAGAGAGAAGAAAATTACAAATGAAAGCATTACAACTTTTATAATGAGTTTTTTTCGTTTAAAAATGATAATTATACTAACAAAATGACCAGTAACACAAAATGACAACAAAAACGCACTAAAAACGAGAAAACTACAGAAAAAAATAACAGAGCAACATACAAAACAGCATTAAAAAAAACACACTAATCATTTGAATAATACCAAGAACACACACAAAAAAACAACAAATTACACAAAATGATTATAAACCTGATCTTGATTAGAACATGAAATGAAAGATGACCATAAATGATAAAAAAAATAATAAATAATAAATCTAATCAGGACACTTTTTTTTTTTTTTTTTTAACAAAATGAGATTATTTTACATGTGATTTATCACTCATTCATTCCATCATTATGATCTATAGATGTTGTTGTTTCACAGCATTCTGAGACAAATGTGTTAGTCAGTGATAAGGGGGGACATGGATTCAAAAGGTAGAGACTAGGGGGTATTAACCACTGGTCAATATGTCTCTTAATTCATGTTTTTGATTAAAAAAGTACTTTTTGAATGTAATTCTGTCTACGTGTGGAGCGTTTCTGCCCCCTAGTGTCTGACACTGTATATCAGTGATCTTAGGTCTTACTGTCATAAAACCACAGAGAGCCATCGATTTGTTTATGATCAGATTTAATACTTTTATGGAAGAATAAAAGCTAAACATGTCACACGTTGTGTGAAATAAATGTTACCATAAATAATAATGTCACTATTCATTCGTCCAAACTTGTGAAATGCAATATTTTTTAAATTATATTTCACGTGTTCACAGACAAAGCTGGTTCCATTAGACTAATGTAACTATTATTATTACACCTTAATATAGTGAATGATTACATCATCAGCTTGATCTGGTTTAATTATAGGAAATCATAGTTATTTATCAACCATAACTTCATGTAACTCATTATCAGATACAAAATAAACAAGATTGAGCAACAGTAAAAACACTGATGAGTTTTTTTTTTTTTTAGAAAATAATTTCATTTTATGTGAGGAAATAAATGAATTACATACAATAATACTAATAGTGATCCACATGCATCCATAAAATATCAGCTTATGAACTCTGAGTCAGCAGCTATTGTCGCCATTTTTAATGTGTCTAGTGTTGATGTATTCAGATTTCTTTGTAAAGAACCTGTTTACACTAAGTTGGAAATTGTTTTATTTATTGATAGTTTTTTTTTTTATTTATCGTGATTGTGATAAATACCAGAAATTATCGGGATAATTTTTTTTTAGTCCATATCGCCCATCCCTGATTGTCATCACTTTTTCTTGCCATATTTTTGCTACATTATTCCCATTTTAGACACTTTTCCATCAAATTTCAGTGACTTTTCTGCAACGTTTTTTTCTCCCGTTTCTAGACGTGTTCAGCACTTAAACCATTACCACCACTTTTCCACCTAATGTCACATGTTGACCCACTATTGCCACTTTTAACCTCTTTTCACCATATTTCATACTTATTCTTTTGCCAATTTAACCACATTCACCATTTGTCATTCCCAGTTTAAACTAATTGTTCCAATATTCACACTTTTTCTGTCTGTTTTTGGCGACTCTAAAGTGCAACATTGAATTAATTTCTGTGTTTTTTTTTTTTAAATCCACGCACAAGGGAACACTCACCCATCCTCCCAGCTGTTTGCTGAGCAGAGCCATGAAGAGGCAGGAAGAAGCCAGCAGTGATCCTCTCTGTGTCACCAGCTCCATCTCCATCAGACTCATCTCACAGTAGTAGCGAGCTAGCGTTAGCGTGTCCATGTTGGCGCTCACACACTAAGCACACGCACACACACGGGGAGGGAAACGCAAACACGCGTGAGGCTCCTCCAACGACCATCATGGACTCTGACAGGATGGAGTGGGCGGAGCTTCTCACCTTGGCGTAGCGTCTGAGGAAGCGGTACGGGATGGGGATGCTGATGTCAAACGACAGCGTCTGCAGGATGTTGGCCTCCATGGCGATAAGCTCCTCCCTCTTGTAGGCGTCGTCGCAGATGTAGAGGAAGTCGTCGACACAGGGCGGGCTGCGCTCCTATGGGTGATTTCAAAGTAAAGGTGTGAGTAAGAAAAAAAAAAACCCCTATAAATAAATAAAGGTAGAGTTGCTTTTCAAAATAAAAGTAAAATATGACATTTTTGACACGTGGAAGATTTTTGGTTTTTTTGCCTTTCAAAATAAAAGTAAAATATCACATTTCAGACGTGGAAATTGTTGCTTTTCATTTTAAACAAACCACATGTCTCTCCTGAGCCTTTCAAAATAAAGCGTACGTTGAACACACCTCAAACTTGGAGGCGAGCAGCATGGCGGTGGAGCCCACCAGCTGCAGCGTCTCCTTGTGGATGGGACACTTGGACAGGAAGTGGTCAGTGATGGTGACGGCCAGGTAGAGGGTCTCATGGTAGAGCTCAAAGTTCTCCTGGACCTCCACCAACCAGTCCACCAGGATGGAACGCATCTCTGGGTTCAGGCTGGGCTGCGTCTGCATGTA
Organism: Gouania willdenowi; assembly: GCF_900634775.1. Classification (NCBI taxonomy): domain Eukaryota; kingdom Metazoa; phylum Chordata; class Actinopteri; order Blenniiformes; family Gobiesocidae; genus Gouania; species Gouania willdenowi. Next base: position 4,096,724 of record NC_041061.1, on the reverse strand, counting down.
GTCGCTCAACATAAACTTCTCCTGCAGGAAAAACAGTTATGAACGCCTGACCCCGCCAAAATAAGAGCGTCTGACTCACCTCTCTGTGTCTGAGGTAGTCAAAGATGTCCTTGGCGTACTCGGGACACATGTAGCAGTCCTCAGAGTTCTCACAGTCGATGTCAAACTCAGCTGGAATCTACATCACGCACACATTTGCAGATGTTTACAGATGTGGTTTGAGTCTGTGGAGGAAAAGTGATAGACTTACAAGTTGTTTCTTTAGGTGTGCTGGTACAGGGGGCGGAGACTCTGCTGGCTCCGCCTCTTTAACTCCCTCATCTTTAGACGACTCCTCCTTTTCCTCCTCGGACGTGGTCGTGTCCTCTGAGCTCACAGACGACGACCTGCACAGAGAGAAAATAAATATAACCAATAAAAACATCCAAAACAACAGAAATACACAAAAATATACTCAAAAAAACAACAACATAGATGCACAAAACACTAAAAAAGCATGAAATGACAAGAAAAAGCCCCGCAAAATTTTAGAAATTAACATGAAAATATCTATAACAACAAAATGAACAGCAAAAATGCCAACAAAAATGGACAAAATGAGAGAAATATAAAAAACTAATCAAAAACACAAAAAAATATCCAAAATAACAACAAAAATATACAATTCTATAATTAAAAAAACAGTCCAAAATCACCAAGATGTACAAAATTACTCCAAAAACACACAAAAAATAAACAAAATGAAAACAAATTACTTACAAAACTAAACAAAAATAAACACAATGACTCCACAAAGACACAAAATGACTTTAAATAAATAATATTACTTCAAAAACACACAAAACAACAAAAACAAAGAACATTACACACAAAATGACACGCAAAAAATGACAGAAAAATATATGAAACGAAAGCAAAAACACACAAAATGACACGGAAAAACTACAAAAAAGAAGGGAGAAGGGAACACAAAATATTCACAAAAATATGCAAATAACAGAAATACGCAAAAATATACTCTAAAAACACAAAACGACAACCAGGATGCAGAAAAACGACACTTAAAATTAGGAAAATGCATAAAATATTACAGAAAAATGCACAAAATGACAACAAAAAAACACAATAACTCTAAAAACACACTAAACAACAAAAACCCACAAAACATCACCAAAAATAAACTGTTTGTGACCCTGCAGTGATAAAGTTTCCATCTCTGAGGTGTATTCCATAAAGGAAGGTTAACAAACTGAGTCTATCCATAAACTCTGGGTCAACATACCCCACGATGGGAAACTGTGTATCTGATTCCATTACAGCTGGTATGAAGTGGGTCAATAACCCTGAGTATGTAAACCTTGGGTTACTGACGTGCACACGTGCGACAAAAAGCCATCATCAATGGATCAGAGATTACTCGAGCTGCCATGGCAACCACCCGGAAGAGAGTGATTTATTCACCCTAATGGATGAAATAAGCTGGTGTTTGAGGAATATGGGCCTGTTCTAAATGTGCGTTCAGTCTTCAGTGATTATAGTGGTTTAAATCACCTGTGATTAGTCACACTTTTTGGTCGCTTCATCACTATTGCTTCAGTGACGTGACGAGCGGGTAATATGAATAAAATGTGTCTGAGGAGGCGTGGCATCAGCATAAGATGGCTGCATAGAGAGCCCTCCTGTCACACTGGATATAAAGACAGTGATTGACACAATTATAATGATTTTTAATGTAATATTGTCGCCAGAGTCATCTCAACGTCCAAAAATATGTCATAAAAAAACACTGAAGTGGGATGCGAACCTGTGATCCTTCGCTTCCAAGAGCAGCGTCACAAGTCACTGCGCCATCATACCTTCAAAGATGTGTGATGTGGATTTATTTAAATTGTCTAGAACTTTACTACAGATCACAGATTACTGCAGATCAACCTCTCAATGAGTTTACTTTCACTTATTGATCTGTATCCACAATGTTATAAAGAAAACTACAGTTATCACAAAAAAAAAGTAAAGCAACACAACATTAGTAATGATGTGAACACGTCTGTGGTGTGTGATGTTACTAATGTGTTTCAGAGAAAAGTGTTAAGGTTCATTAAAGTGTTCAGAAACGGTGTTCAGGTGGGCGGAGCCAGGTAGAAACCCAGGGTTTCTTTGATAAAACCTACCAGCGACCAGGTTTAGTTCACTGACAATGTTGCCATGGTAACATACTCAGAGAAGAACATACCTCGCGTTTAGGAATGAGATACTCAGAGTTTCCCTCATTTCAGCCTGAACATACTCAGAGTTTGAACATAACCTGCTTTATGGAATACCCCTCTGGTATAAAAATGTAAATTAAAGACAAACTTTGTCAGGTTGTTTTGGTTGTTGGTGGAAACTGGGGAAGAGGAGGAGCTGCTCTTCTTCACCACCTTCTTCCCTGGTTGTTTCTTCCTTCCTGGAATGCTGATGTGGAGTTTATGAGCCTGTCAACAACAACAACAACAAGTTAATGATCAAAAAAACCAAAGTCAAGCAGAAAATGCTAAATAAGAAAATATATGTAAAGTCGATGAAACCAAAAGAAAATGTTTATACACGAGTTAAATCTGGATTTAAAAATTCAGGTTTTAGTGACTCATGCTGAGCTTTAACAACCAGCTAATGCTAACCTTTACAGTCATATATGTGCAGGTTATTAATCATTAGAACATTATTAGTACATTGTAGCGGTTTTGCGAGGCAAAAAAAAGACAATATATATATATATTTGAATTTGTTATTAGCTTAATATATCATTTGACTTTGAACTATGGATGGTAGAATGTCATTTCTAATGTATTTAATGATTGGCCACCAGGGGGAGCCACGTTCCTACAGAAAATGTTTTAACACTTGAAGTCAGTTTTATAGTTTATATTTTTTAATCTCATACATAAACTTTTATAATCAGAGAATTAAATAAAATCTGTCTTCCAATTCTTTGCTTCATAGTTTTTTTTATATTTATTTGTGATATAAGTATCGAACTTTACTTTTAAAACCAAATAAAAAATAAGACCTTTATATTAAAAATAAATAAAAAATAAGATAATTCCGTATTTTAAAAAAATCAAAATGGAAATTTCCATTTCAATGAAATAAAAACAAGACCATCCCCCTTTTTTTTAAAAAAAATAAAAAAATAAATAAATAAAAATAAGATTTTTCTAGGGCTGATTTTGACAAAAAACCTAATAGCAATTTTTCTGACAGATTGCTATTCGAATTACAATTTTTAAAAATATTTTATAAATTTAAATGTACGTTTTATTTTTTCTAAATTCCGTTTTTTCCCCCAAATTCCATGTTTTCCAGATTAATTAAAAAAAAAAAAAAGAAAAAAAAAAATCTGTTTTTTTTTAAAGAAAATTTGTTTTTAACTAATGTAAGGAAAGAAAAAAAACATTAATAAATAAAAAACCCATAATTAAACAAAAATGTACATCAAAATGAAGTAAGATACAATTAAAGAGTAAATATATGAATTATTCTGACCGCTCATTTTTAATTATTCATATGTCATATAAAGATGTAAGACAACAGCATTAATACCATCATAATACCCCTTAGGGATCAATGGTTTACTGATTAAGTTTTGATCAACTTAATTTAAATGATGCTGATGACATCATTCCAGACTGTAATGATTAAATAATAATAAATGGACAAAGTATCAGAAGTTATAATAATCTACGATGTTTCAGACTCTACAATCCCTGGTATAGATGGTCTCGTCCACAACAACAGAACAACTTTATCCAAAGATCTTCTGTAGCTCTGATGAGATGTTTAAACGCTCTGAGCAGGTGAAGCTGAATAAAGCTGAGTCATGTTTTCACAGAGCGCTGCAGCGCTACATGAGAAACAGACGGAGCTTCACAGACACGTTAAAGTTAAGCAGGCACTGGTGGATTCCGTTTTCATTGTTCGATTCCTTGATTTCGTTAACATATTGTTGTTAGCGCACTCAACTAAGAGGTAACTCAGACTTGCTGTAGCACATACAAGCGTGTGTCCTGTAACCATCTCTGATTGGCCAGCAACCTTTCCTTTAAAAAAAATAAAACTTCCTTTTTTTTTTTAATAAATAATTTAAAAAAGGGGCCTTTTTTTTCCTTTTTTTTAAGAGCAAAACCATCAAGTTGTGCTCACAGACGGACACTAGAAACACAAAACTAATGCATGTTTATCATCATCATCATTAGAAAACATCCACACATTCCTGAAATCCATCTAATACTGTTGTAGTTTTTAACTAGATGGAGTTTAAAGGACAACGTGACGGATTAAATCCTCACATTTTTCACTGTAAAACTGACGACTGAATATGTCTCACACACGCGTGCACGCACACACACACACTACGTACGTTGGTGATGTCGATGAAGGCCGTTCTCTTCTTTGGAGCTCCTTTAGGAGGTGAGGAAGACCTCTTCACCTGAGGACCTTCATCCTGTAACACACACACACACATGTTATAAGCGATTCAGCTAACGGTGATCAGGAAACCTTTCTGTGACTAACTGGAAATGGTCGACACATGTGTAAAAATCATCTCGCTAACAAAAATAAATGAGCCACTGCACGCACACACACGCTTAGCTCCAAAACAAACACACTAATGTCTTCAAGAATCACACAAAATGACAGAAAAATAAAAGAACTATAGACACATTTCTGGAGCTTTTCTACTTAAGCGCAATGTGCCCATGTCACCACCGTGCCAGGACAGCCGAGTGGGCTAAGGCGCCGCGCTCACTGCTAACGTGGGTTCGAATCCCACATTTGACAATTTTTTTCCCCTTCATTTTAACATATTTAACAGCAATTTCCACCTTTAAAAATACACATCCAACAAAAATACACATTTTAGGGTTAGGGATAGAGTTAGAGTTCAAACAAAAGGGTTAGCGGGGTAGCTAAAAGTAAATATCAGCTAAAATACAAATGACATTACTTTAAGTCACGTGGTGCACCTATCACATGACCTAAACTGGCCAATGAGGAGCGCTGCGCATGCATAGGGTGTCAGTCTACGGATACTTTTAACGTACCCATAACCACGGCCGAAATAAAAACACAAAAGATCAAAAATATGACTAAAAACACATGAAATGACAGAAAAATACACAAAACTAAAGCAAAGAAAATGATGAAATGACAGAGGACAAAAAAAAAAAAACAACACAAAATGACAATAAAAACAAAACAAAGAAAATAAACACAAAAACATCCAAATCAAAACAAAAACATTCTCCAAAAACCTGTTAAATAATTGGGTTTAATAATTCCTACGTATCATTACCATCTATGACCTTAAACGTGAGGTCACATGTATGACGTAGTGACCTTTGACCCCCCTGTGTGTGTGTGTGTGTGTGTGCTTCAGGATCACCTGGTTCTCGTCGGTGATGGATCCCAGTTTGGGGATCCTGCTCCCAGCTGGAGCTGCTGGTTTCTTCCCCACAGGAAAAGGCATGGCTCCAGTCCTTCAGTTCACCTTCACAATAAAAGTCCACAGCTGCAACACTCACGGTAGTCCTGCCCTTACAAAATAAAGAGCATTAATGCATAATTATTGTTTTTGTGTGTTTTATTGAAATCTTTGGAGTATATTATAACTATTAGAAAAATAAAATATGAAAGTAAATAATTTAAAAAAACATTGTGCAGTAGTTTATTATTAATAAACTACTGCACAATTTTTTTTTTTTTTGTTTTTTTACTTAGAAAATTAAGTTTAAAAAACAAACTGTGACTGGAAGCTTTAAAAAAAAAAAAAAAAATAAAGAAAAAAAATTTACCAAATTAAAATAAATAAATGCATAAAATAATACAAACATTGTTGCAAAAAAGGCAAAAAGGGGCACATGTTTTATAAAGTATAAATATATACAAAAACAAATCATTTTATAATGTTTAATTGTATTTTCATTTTTAGTAAGACACAAATAATAACCCATAATTTTAACATGTACATGTTTAATAAATAATCGTAATTTAATGTTTAAAGATAAAACAAATACACTGTAAAACGATTCGCTTTGCGAGTTACTTAAAAAATTAAAATTAAAAAAAATATTTTATTTTGTCTGCAAATCTCTGCGGTACGTCTTTGGGTACCGACCCATTGCTTTAAAATACCCGAGGTAAACAGTCAATGTTAGCACAAAGCGAGCATTTAAACACGTGCAATGCTGCTAAAACAACACTACGCCTTATTATTTAATCAAGCGACTATGAATCTTACCTTTGCAGGCACAAAATGCGGGTTTAAAGCCGTATTTTCGGGTAAAAAAGGAGTAAAAAAAGGCGCTAAAGGCGGAAAAGACGCTCCGTTCGTCACTAAACTTCAAACAATGTGTTTCCAAGATGCAACGCGCACGCGAGGCTAGATTTTGAACCGCGCCAGCCAATCAGAGACCAGCTCAGAATGCCGTTTGCTGGGAAGCGCTTGTTTATGGAGTACAGAACCGCCCGGTGTGCGGGTACAAACCATAAAGGAAGCTCAAAACATTAATATTTGAGTTAAAATGAGTAAAAAGCGTTTAATATCGGCTTTTGATTGCGAATGAAAAAACATTTTGTTTAGAAAAATTACAAAGTTTGCTCTTGTTGCATTTTTTTTTTAGCGTTAACGAAACTGTGGGAAGCCCAGGTGTGGGTGTATTTGTGATTTTCAAACCCTGCATTTAACCAATAGAAGCTCAAACGTTCAGATGTTTAAATGTGATTTTTTTTTTTTTACCCCAATATTGAAAGAATAAAGTGTTTTTCTATTAACTACGTGAGGATAATTTAGGATAGTTTAATACACATCTTAAAACACAGACTCGCACTACTTCCATGTATCGTGATTTAAATACATGTATTTTTCAATTTATTGTTTTTTAATTTCAACGTTTTCTCAATTACGATTTCTAAGTCATCCTAAAAGTTTAAAATTAAAATATTGGACTTATTCATTTCTTGAGGACTTAATATTGTTGAATATTTACTATTTATATTTTAAAATGTTTTTATTTATTACTTTTTGTGGTGTTTTATTGTGTATTCAATTAAAAACGTATTTATTGTTGTTTTACTTGATTTGATTAAAATAAAAATGTATGCAATATCTTATTTGGTTCTTGTTGCAATTTTTTGTATTAATTAAAATGAAATGTACAACAAAAAAAAAAAACATTTTTTGGTAAATACGAGTATGTGTATGAAAAAAAATTGACAAATAAAATCTTATAAAATCCACAGAAACTAAACTAGAATACATCAACAAAATACAGGAATAAAACACCAATTATTAACATGAAGGTTTAATTAAGCCATTTTACTAAATATAGAAATTTGTAATATGATTATTCATTACAACATTTTAAATCTAGGTAAAAAGAAATAAAAGAAAAAAAAGATTAATTATTTTTATTTCTCTTAGTTCTTAAAACAAAAATACAATTATTAACGTGAAATTTATATATTAGGTGATGTATTTTATTAATCTTGTAATGTAATGACATTAAACGTCGTAAAACGGAACTTTTGTGCGATGTGCCTAAAAGCACATCCGGTCCGTCACCGCTTCCGGTCCGTGCTGCGTTTACTGTCCGTTTGTAGTTTAGCTGTAAAATCTCACCCTGTGGTGTTTTTCATGTAGGTTTTTCTCCCACAGACTCACAGAGGGATGAATCCTGTGTTTAGGAAGGTAAAATATTACATTTGTTTATGGTTTTAATGTTGGTTTTTTTAGAGGTCACCACGAGGTGCATTCAATGTGAATTATTTTAGTGACTTTATCGGCTTTTGATTTTGGGCAAAATTATGTTACTGTTAAAAAACACAAAAACAAAACAAAACAAAAAAAACGTAATCACTGTTCAATAATCAATTGTTGTCGTTGGATTGGATGCGGACGCTGTAGAGTCAGTTATTTTATTCCGTTTTATTTGTTTATTTTTCATCTTTTAATTAATTTATGTGTTGTACCTTTTTATGTACTTCATTTTGTTTTAATCTGAGGATTTTTTTCTGTATATCCTGTTGTGTTATTTAATTTTTATCCATATATTATTTAATTTTATTATCTAACTGTTTAATTATATTTTTCCTGTCTTAATATGTATTTATTTATTATATCATTTTTTTCATTCATTTTATTTATACCTATTTTTATTTACTTTATGTAGTTTTAATCTCTTTAATGAATTTTTTAAATTTTCTGTCACCTTATTACTACATTTCTATCCATATCTTTTATTTCGTTATTATACATGTATACGTTTTCTTTAGTTTCAATCTATTTAACAAACATGTTTTTTTTTTTTTTAATACCCTGTTTTTGTATTTAAATTCCATTTTTTTTATCCAACTGTTTCATTATGTTTCCTATCTTAATATTTATTTATTTATTCTATCCATCTTCAATTTGTTTTTTGATGATCATGCCCTGTTTTCATATTTATTAATTTTTGTCCTGTATTAATTACATTTAGGATATTTATTCTATATTTATTTCACTGTATTTATTTATTCATTCTGTGTTGTCTCTTTCTCTGCAGGCGTTCCTGTTCAATCAGGCGTTTGGTCGGTAAGTAAAGCTGAAAAAAAGCAGTATTTTATGTGTTATGTTTAATAGTTGATCATTTTCTCACACTGTGGAACATCTTTATGGTCCTGTGTGGTTTGCAGGTGCTCCTTTCTGGTGCAGCAGCCTTTGTGGAATAGTGAGTGTTTCCTGCTTTAAATCCATCAGACGTTTGTGTTCACTGAGAAAACGCTCACTGTGGTGCGTTCAGGTGCAGCCGCGGCCAATCAGAGGACGTACAGAGGAGCGTCGACCGAGGGCATCGGACGATGGAAACATCTGCTGCCCAAACAGGCCGTAAGTACGCACGTACACAAAACAAGATCAAGAATATATTTAAAAAAAAAAAAAAAAAACTAAGAATTACAACATTACAGGAAAAGATGAGAGAAAAACAGAAAATACTAGAAAAATGAACAAAACTACAACAGTAATACACAAAATGACTCAGGAAAAATATACAAAATTACAGAAAAAGACAAGAAAAGTACGCCAAAAGTAAAAGAAATGACTCCGCAAACCCACAGTACTTCATAAAAAGCAAAGCGACAACAGAAATACACAAAAATTACTCCAAAAAAACACAAAAGGACAACACAAATTCACAATATGACTCAAAAAACATATATTTTACAGGAAAAATACATAAAAGGAGCACAGAAATGCACAAAATGCCTCACAACGAGTAACACAACAACAAACACACAGAATGAGAGAAAAACACACATTACTATAATAATTAATTAACCATTAGTTAATCGTATTAACTCCTAATAATAACTCATACAGACTCCTTGTAATTAGGAGTGTAACGATTCATTTTTAGCAACGAGTTGAAAATAAACAAAAAGAAACAGCAGAAAAATGCAGCGTGTCTGGTTTTTGTTTTTGTTTTAAGTCATTAAAACAAAAATAAACACAATTTATAAAGTCTGGTGTGCTTTACGGTGACGTAATAGGAAAAATAGACTTTTACAGTTTTTTTGATCATATGAGGTAACGAGTGTCCACACGGCTCACTAAATGTGAAATAAAACCATGCTTGTGGCCTGTGTGAGTCTTATAACACAGTGACATGTCCTCCGTTTCAAATGTTCTCAGTTTGTGACATCACAAGCTAAATCAGGAAAGAAAATGCCCTCCCTTCCACTGGTAACTCCACCCACATGGACTCCATTCCCAACCCGATGAAAACTTTTGCGTAAGTCCGCCATTGTTTTTTCTCGCTAGCAAAGGAGTGATAGCTACCGGTAAAACTAAAGCTTAGTAAGGTGAAGAAGAGTCACCTGACTGTGTGCGTGCGTGTCCCACCTGCGCGATGCACCTATAAATCGCCGACTCTTCCACTTCCTCACAGTCACAAGGATGAGTCTATAGGTACGCTGACTCGTTGCCATGGTAGCACAAAGCTGACCCTGAGCTGAACTCGTTTCAGCGCACCCCGCGGGAGACAGGGGCGGGAGGAGGGGGATGTCTTTGCAACTCCAGGAATATGTGCATCCCCCCCTGGTAGAGTTAGAACTGCCCCCGCTAGATGCAAAACATTCAATCGCCTCCAAAAATTGGGAAAAATAAAAAAATGCTCGGATCTGGTCAAACGAGGTGTCAGCGGAAAGGTCTGGTCCTCCCGAGTCTGAATATGTGCATCGATCCCGGGCAGAGAATTACGCCCGCTAGAGGTGAAACACTCAATCTCGTAAGTGTTTTATTCCCTCGAGTCTGAAAATGTGGTTTGCTTTAGGCCGAATTACGCCCGCAGGAGGTCGGGGAAGTTTGGTGTTTTCCTGCACCAGGGGTAACCTCCGTCAATGGGAGAAAGCAGTATCAAAGTCGCTCCCTTTTGCTCATACTCCTCTGAGGTTACCACTGGTGCAGGAAAACACCAAACTTCTGAAGACTCGGGAGGACCAGACCTTTACACTGACACCTCGTTTGGCTCAATCCGAGCATTTTTTGGTTATATAACATTGAATGGCAATGGCGGCCATCTTGGAAAATGGCTGCCAAATAGAATTTTTGAGTGGCTAACACCTTTTTTATTGTTTTACTAATCTGCTGAACTACGTCCCCTTTAAAACCAATGAGTTATTTCCTTGTATCGATACAATCTATTGATAACATTTAAAAACGATTTTAGATCAATTCATGTCATCCTGAAGGCCAACTTGTCGAGCACAGATCGAGTAGTTGGATCGTAGGAAGATGAATCAATTCATCGATCTAATGGATGAATCGTTACATCCTTATTAATAACTCATATTAACTCCTATTCACGTCCTTGTTGTGTTTCAGCAAAGGAAGAAGAAAGACAAGCTGCAGATGAAGCCCATCGTGGAGGCCACGCCCACATCGTACGGGACGCTGAACGTGACGGTGTCGGGTTACGACGTGGTCCTGGTGGAGCATTTCTCCCAGTTCATCCATAACCTGTGCAACAGGCTGCACGTCCCAATGTCAGACAGGTGGGACACTGGGAATATTTCACATTTATAATGTGTAGAAGGAGCTGAAATCACACCAGATTACATTCCTGAGCAATAGCATCAGCATTAGCATGAGCATTGTTGTTGTTGCAGCTACGCTCTACCCACTCAGAGCACTGAGCTGATGCTGCTGCAGCAAAAAGGAACTAAAACACTGGTGGACGCTGTTCTCAAGACGCACCACAGAGTCCTTCAGGTACCGGTGTGCGTGTGCGTGTGTGTGTGTTTAAACTCACTCTGTGTGTGTGTGTGTCTCAGCTGAGCAGCCTGGACGCGTGTTTGTGTCCAGTTTTTATGGACGTCGTCCTGAAGAATCAACCAGAGGGAGTTCAGCTGTGTGTGAAGGAGGTAAAAAACACACATACGCACACACTCACACATACACACGCACACACTCACACATACATATACGTACACACACACACATATACGCACACATTCGCGCACACACACACGCGCACATACACACATATGCACACACACATATACAAACATACGCACATACACATACACACATACGCACACACATATACGCACATACACTCACACACACATATACGCACATACACACATATGCACACACACAGACACACATGCACACACACATATACAAACATACGCACGTACACATACACACATACGCACACACACATATACGCACATACACACACGCACATACACACACACACATATACGCACATACACACACGCACACACTATAATCAATAAATAAATGTTTAATAATTAAATATGGAGGTAAATAAGTACATTAAATAAATAAATCCATAAATAAATAAACAAATATATTGGATAAATTAACTTGTATACAAATAGATGATAAATATTGAAATATAATAATTAAAAATAATATTGAGATTAATATGAACATTAAATATGATAAATATTTAAATACAGTAGCTAATAGGTAAATAAACAAAGAATCATTTTTGGCTTTTTCCATAACACTAATATGAGTTGATAATGAGTGTAAATAGATGATGTAAAGGTTACTAATGATATTAATCAGCGTGTGTGTGTGTTTTCCAGCACACTGAGGCAGAGTTTCACCAACGCTTCAAAGCTCGTCCAGAGCTGGAAGGACTCGTGGCTCAGATAGGCTCCTGAGGAGGGAAAGGACCCGCTACGTTTCTATTTGTGTTCAGGCTTCTCTACGGACAGCCTCAGACAGTGTGTGTGTGTGTGCGCTCTAGGAAAATAAAACATGTTTCATAACAAACCTGTGTGTGTGACGTATCAACATTAGGGATAAAACACTGCCATCTAGTGACTGGATGCTGATAAATAATCAAAATGCATTGTGGGAAATGTTGTTTTGGTTAAAGATTCGCTTTAATATATCAAGGCCGGATTCACAAACATAAGTTTATTGTCTTGTCGTGTGTTTTACTAGAATGTGAGATCTCACCTAGAGTTTAACTCAGTTTTTCAACCTTGGTGTCGTGACCCGATGTGGGGTCGCCTGAAATATCTAGTGTAAGTTATTTAGAATAATAATTACTGATTAAAACTACAACTGTATTCTATACATTTGCTTCCTGAACAAAAAACAGTATAAACATCAAATAAGTTAGATAAAAATAAAAAAATGTATTTTTTTAATTTTTAAAATAATTCAATTATTGTTTCAACTTAAAACACCACACACAATCTCAAACAATTGTATTCTATACTTTCACTTTCTGAAAAATAAATCTAGTAAAAAAAAATACAGTATAAAAATTAATAAAATAGTTAATTCAATATTTTAGTGATTTTTTTCATTTTGTAATTATATTTTTTTACTTAAAACACACCACACACAAGCTCAAACAACTGTATTCTATACTTTCACCTCCCGAAAAATAAATAGTGAAAATCAGTATAAAAATCAAATAATAAAAAAATAAACAATATATTTTTAATAATTTTTTAAATGATTATTGTTTCAACTGAAAACACCTCTACTCGTAACACCATAACATGATCAAAAACTAATTTCAAATTGAAAAGAAACTATGTGTCCAAAAACGCACAAATTGACAGAAAAATACAAAAAACAGGAGCAAAAATGCCCAAAATTATTCTACAAGCTCTCGAGATAAAAAATAAAATTAGTAATAATCAAAAGAAAAACACTAAATGACTCCAAAAATACAATAAAGCACTAAAAAGCCCTTGTTATGCCTGTGTTACATTATAATTATTTGAAATGTTTATAATGTGGCCCTTGGATCAGACAAACAGAATTCAGTGGCTCCTAGTGTGGTAAACCCAACCTGGCAACGCAGGTTACTTTCCTTTCACCGTCATACTGTACTGACACTTCATTCTATTTGTTTATTATTGTTTACAGATTAATATCTCGGGGTGTGCATTGCCATGAATCTGACGATACAATACATCCCGATACTAAACAATATGATATACTGTACATTGCAATATTTCACCTTTACAAGTGCAAAATAGTATGAAATACAATTTATTTATTTCTTTTTTTTTAAACTTGCGAGAACAAGTAAATGTTAATTAAGTTTAATTCAAGTACCTCAATGAAAAACAAGTGGAATGTTTTTCAAACTGTCAAATTATGTTTTTAATAATAATAATAATAATAATTCCTTTTATTTAAAAATGCCTGTCATGCCACCCAAGGACACTTATCAATAAAAAAATAAGTTCTTGAATTCTTACAATAGTTAGCGCAATCAAATATTTTTTTCGTTAAATGCATAACAAAAAAAAAAAAATTGATTTGGGCATTTTTTGGATCGATCGGTGAAATATCGTAATATATCGCCAAATCGTTTTTTTCCTACACCCTTATTAATTTCTATTTGGGATCATTTATGTATTTATTATAAACAATTAGATGAACAGACCTTTAAATATATATACAGTATATAATGACTAATCGGTAAAGGATTCACGTAATGACACGTGTAGAATGAAGTCAACGTTTACGTTACGATCAGTGAGAAAACACACAGAGCTGGTTAGCAAATATATTTTAATATATAATATTCATGTACATTTTAGCACAATGACAAAATGGCATCAGTTCAGTCTCTTTGAAATCATGACAAAAAGCCGACAAGAACTTTCAAAATTAACCTCAACCCTTCAGGACCTTACGACGCCTTCTTCATATTATCCTCAAAAACTAAATCAATCCGCGAACAGTTTTGTAGCTAAAAACTAACGATTGCACGGTCTTACAAAGTCACATTTATCTGTAAGCTTCCATTGACGTCAACTATTCTTCAGCAACGTCACAAAAAACAGAAAGAAAACCGTCAAAGCAGCGACAAACTTCTCCAAGATTCTACTCGTTCTTTCCCGTTAGCTAAAAAAGGAAATTCTCCGCTAGCTATGGGGATAATTGTAACGTAGCCTGCGTGTTGTTTGAGGGATTCGGCATGTGTATGATGTGATAGCGCGCCTCAGTGCTAAGGTCATCTCTTTAGCAGCTAAAAAAACAACTTCTGACAAATACTTGAAAGATCGCATGATGATATTTTTAAAGTTGAGAAAAGGCTTCATTAGTGGCAAAGTTTTACTGACATCTGGTTTTTGAGTAATTTTTAATGCGCAATTACCATAAAAGATTTGATTAGCAATAGTTAGCCATTCGCAATTGTCCAACGTAACAAAAAAGCTTGTGATAACTGGCTATACTTTACGCACATCTTTCTTTTAAGTGGTTTCCATTGCGTATTATCCCATTAGCAATTAGCAACTTTAACCTTGCAGTTTCTCTTTGTACGATGTGATTGGGTGACCCATAGGTTTTCGTTATCGGAACCGCTTTTGCAGCGAAAAATGAAATCCTCTGCTAGCTAAGAGGCTAAATGTCATGTAGCCTACATGTTGTTTAATTGATTCGGCATGTGTGCGATGTGATAGCACACCTCAGTGATAAGGTCATCTCTTTAGCAGTTAAATATAAAAACCTCCGTTAGCCAACAAATACTTCAAAGATCGCGTGATGATATTCTCTAAGTTGTGAAAAGGCTTCATTAGTGGCAAAGTTTTACTCGCATCTGATGTGCAAATACCATCAAAGATCCCATTAGCGATTTTTAGCCTTCACAATCGCAATTGTCCAGAGTAACAAAAAAGCTTGAAACAAGTGGCTTAATTCTTTGTACAGCTAGCAAGTTTTCTGCATGAGACAGCATCAAAGACGCTTTTAGCATTGACAGGTTTTGTAATCGCAAAAAAATTGCCCAAAGGTAAGAAAAATCCCATTAGCAATTAGCAACTGTGTACGATGTGATAGCGCGACTCATAGTTTTTTGTTATCGGAATCGCTTTAGCAGCTGAAAATAAAACCCATTGTTAGCTGAAAACAACGCCAACAAATACTTTAAAGAACGCAGACACAGCAGTTAGCATTAGCCTTAGCGATCGCCACATTAAGATAATGTTAAATTGTCCAACTTTTAAAAAGTGGCCAAATGTCACAAACATCCTGTTTTTGAAAGGTTATACCATACCCTAGCAGCTGTCAACAATCTCTGCGCACGATGTAATTGCGCGCCTTTTTTGTGCGCATTGTGTAAACTTCACAACAGTCACCAGAAAAGCAAAATGCTCGACGTTACAGTACATGACATACAACGCAGCGCACATTCCGCACACATTTCATTACCTGCCTAGTGCCACATCCGCTAGCCTACGCTAACACTAGCCAACAGCTAATTTCGGCTTTCTACGAACGTCCCTGCTGTTGATGAATAACATTCATCTTAATCTCGTAACTTTACCAAAGCTTTCTCAGCTCGCATTTTAAACATTCACACAAACACTCAACGTCAGCATAAAGTAATATTTTTTCTTTAAAAAAGTCATTTTAGCCGATAATTTCTGTTTATATTACACTGAGATTACTTCGGATTGGCTTATTTATTAGCCACTGACTGAAGTTAAATCGGTTTTGATGAAGTTCAGTTGTTTGTTTTGCTAAAGCAAACGTTATATTTAAGCTATTTTTTACATATTTGCCAAACCTAAGACACAAATATTAGTCAAGGAAAATAGGACTGTATCTAATACCCAGTCGTAATTTAGATAATTAGCATTTGTATTAATTAAAATGAAAATTACCACAATTTGGCATGAAATACAATAGTGTCCCTTGGAACAATTAATCATTTTGAATTATAATTCAATAAATACGGAATTTATATTAGCCAATTTTGCAGTTTCTCATTGGTCGTTCAGGTTTTTATGTTAAATCGCAATTGCTTAGGTCATCAATTTACCAGATTAACCAGATTCAGTGTTTATCAATAAGTGATTGTTTTTTGGATAAGTTGCACCGAAGTTCGGTTGTGCATCCGAACGAGCCAGACTTTCTCACCTAAATTTAGCTTGTTGCGGCTCAAGCAAGCTAAATGCGCCATTAATATCAATAATTTTAATTCCCCGTTGAAAATTAAAGTTACTCCTAAAAAAAAACAACACTAACAAACGGCAAACAAATCAACAATCTCACAACTTGCCCAAACATTTCCTGCGACGTCTTCTGCCGTATCCGGAATACTTTTCTCTTTTGTCATGAATCGGAAACTTTCTGAACAAAAAAAATGATAATCATAAAGATCATTTCACGAGCGGTAACCACTACACATCAGATCAAACACAACACGGTAAACAGAATATATGTCACGTATCAGTAACTACAAATAAACTAACCACGTTTTGTTAAAAAAAGAAAGAAAGAAACATCGCCCGAAGCATAAACGGTAAAAGGAAGAAGAACACACAAATTTAAAGTCTCGATGCACGACCTGGAACTTCACACACAATATCATCATCCCATTGATTTTTATCTTCGATTAGTCCCAAAAGAACTGGATATGTCAAAACAGCAATATGTAGGCATTAAATAAATAAATCAAAACACAGTGATACATATTCAAAATACATATTTACACCTCAGGAGAACAAAAAAACAAAACAGGAAAAAGAAACAAGACACAGTTAAGTCAATAAAAGGTTTAACAGGCAGTTTAAGAATTTTTAGCGACTTTTTAAAAGCAACAAATAACAACAATAGTTTAAAATATCATAAAAAAGAAAGAGGAAAACCTGCAAAAGTTGCAATTCTTTAGTAAAGTTTTCCGATGTATGTTGATTATGTTTGAGTTGTAAGATCGAATAAAAATGAAGGTTCCGGAATGCGATCCCACTTTGTAATAACATTGACCAAGGTTTCATTCGTTTAACGTCTGCGCAACATTTATTTATTTTACGCATTATTTCTTCAGCGTCACACGATGCAGTGGTTCTCAAACGCTCCATGCCACACCCCTTTGAGGTGGAGTTTTTTGTTTATAGTATATACTGATTGAATCTCTATTTCTTCACCAATGGATACAGACTAAATTGAGCTGTACCACCAGCCACCCTTGGGGGCAGTGTAACTTTTGCGGTACCCAATATACAAAATAAGTTACGTTAGGATGGAAATCTTTTGAAAAGAAATGATGTAACTTTGTCTGAAGTTGCCGTATATGATATATACTTAAATTTTCAGACAGTGGTCAGCCGTACGCTAAACGCCCCCTTGCCTCCCTCAAAAAACAAAACACACATATATATATAGTTGTATCTCTGAAGACAATTGATGTTTTGGTAGTAGAATTTCTGAAAAACGCTAGAAGGCCACTCAGTAGTATTCGCCGTGTTTAGTCGGTAACTTTAGATAATACTTTTGACCGACAAAAAACTCCCATTTCCACTTCTGTATTCTATGAACAATTGAATGGCCAACAATGTTGTTTTGGAATATTTCACTTCTGCGGTAATAATACGTAATGACTTACTAGTTTTCTTTGGAAATGGCAACAATCCAAAGTAACTACAAAAGCTACATTATTAAACTCTTTATTTTGGTAAGTTGTTCTTCCACAAAAAAGCATACCCAATTACCGCTGATTCTA
Organism: Gouania willdenowi; assembly: GCF_900634775.1. Lineage (NCBI taxonomy): Eukaryota > Metazoa > Chordata > Actinopteri > Blenniiformes > Gobiesocidae > Gouania > Gouania willdenowi. Next base: position 4,078,686 of record NC_041061.1, on the reverse strand, counting down.
CACTGCCCCTAGTGGATGTGATGTGAAATATCCAGGCCAACATATAGAACTTCGCAGGCAATCGCATTGATTTTCAATCCTTTGAAAAGATCAATCCCCACATCGGTTGGTGGGCGCGACTTTCGTGAGTTATAATGTTGTCCAGTTGATGACTTCAGGGGTATAAAAAGCAGTGTTTGAGAACCATTGATCTATTGGATTTATTTCTTTTTTGATATGTAGCGTAGGACTTTTGCAGCATTTCGTGAGTTGATATGTACCCACTTGGCAAAAAAATCCAAATTTGACATCATTCGTGGCTGATATGTTTAACACTTATGTGCCGATGACCACACACGTAATCCGCCTCCCGATTGGTTACTGTGGGAGTTTAGGATTAGAACGATAACAAAAAAAGGGCTTTAAAGGGTGAAACGCTCACAGTTATTGATCTTAACCCAAGGTTCTCGCCTCAGGATCAACCAAAACAGAAGTGAACCGAGGCTAACACCAGTTACTGCCTTGGTTATCAACCCGTTGATCGTAATGTTGGGTGTCCCAGTGCCGCCTTAAAGAAATTGTTGGATTCCAAGCTGTTGCGTTTCACAATCTACTCGTTTGTTGTTCTAACAAACAAGAGTTGACCTAAAATGTGCCCTCAATCCAACACAAGAGTGCACTGGATTTATAATCCACCACACGGTTCCGATCATGAGACTTTGGCCAAAATTGATTCAGAGCGAGAGTAAAATCAGAAGCAGCATAGTCACAAAAAATCACAAGCACTTCCAAAATAAAAGTCCCAAGTAATAGCCCAATGGCTCCAACATTCCCTCGCTGATGTTTGACAGTTTGGACCGTTACCCACAGGTCATAGCGGTGAGTGCAACTGCCGCCCTTTGAGATGAATGAAGTGGTCCCATTTGGTTTGGAGGGCGGCCACCGCTTCACTTCAGGGTTTCGGTCGTGACACGAGAAGGAAATCCACCTTGAAACAGGGACACTGGTGCACACTGGGAAAACGGCTCCCACAGGGAATGAAATTAGCTAATGTGACCTTCTGGAGTTCTTTTAACCAACAAATTAGTGCGTTTTTTGGTTCCCCATAGTTTTTCTTTGGAGGTTTTCTATTATAATGTTGCATCAATTGTGATTGGCCAGATGTTTTTGTTAGAAACACTGTTCATGCTTGTTAGCTTCAAAAGGCCAGGCTGTTAAACAAACGTATAACTAACTTAGGGCTAATATAGGGTTAGCAATTGCAGGCATTTTCATATTTTAACAATGTTGTGTGTGCTGGCTTACTGGTTAGGTAGTTAGCCTATTGATTCCGCTGTGTTAACATTAGCTAAATTGTTACTTGCATTTCATATCTACCATCAAACAACTATTGGTAACCAACAGCTCGACGCCAAGGAAGTCAATATGTAGCTAACTTTACTTTAGCATTAGCTACATTGAGAATTGCAGGTATTTTTATATCTGCCATCACAGACTGTAGAACATTTCAGTTCAAGCTGAATAACAATTCTGTCAGGAACCATTGATTCATTTTTTCTAAAGTACAGCTAACTCAGTGCTAATGCTAGGTTAGCATTGACTAACTTGCCAAATGCAGGCATTCATATCTACTACTGAATGACATATTTTAAGTGCATGCCAATTGTACCTGTGTAAGAAGTTGTATTTGTTGTTGTATGGGTAACATATCTAACTTAGTGCTACATTTTTATTAGCGTTAGCTAAATTGCTAACAGCAGGCGTTTTCATAGCTACAGTATTAAACGTACTAGATTTAGTTTTCTACAATTCTACCTGCCTAAGTGGTAGTTGATGCAATTGCAACAATTAGCTAACTTGGTGCTAATGCTATGTAAGCATTAGCTATTTGCTAATCAGACAGTGTTTATCATGTGAACATTGGCGACCAGTGTTGAGGTGTTTCAGGGTGGACAAAGCCTTAGTAACAGTTCTTCAAAAAACCTTGTCATACAGTCGTATATGGTTATTATCTTTCAGCATGGCGTCAAAAAAAGTGCACACTTTCATCTTGGTTTGCACACTCAGACTTTTAGATTTTTTTTGGGAGGATATGTAAAATTGTAGAGTTTCTCCTACAAATGCATAGGGTTCAAATAATTTCCACAAGAAAATACACACAAGAAATACAAAAGAAAAAGAAAAGATCACAAAATCTGAACATGAGTCTTAGGTGTTGGCACTGGGGTTCTTCGAGTGTGGAGGGGGCGGAGCTATGATGGGGGTAAATGATTAGCCTTTTGCTGAAAAGATTTGAGTTTTCAAAATAAAAGTACGTAGCTCCGTAGAAGCCCGAGCTGGATTTCTCTTTGTTTTTGATTGGCGGGTGTGGGGCTGGCAAAGGCTGCTAAGGCTTCAATGCGAGGAGGAAAGAAGAGACACAGTGTTCGAAAGAGCAGTTATTCGATTGGAGTTTCAACAGTCTTGCTAGCTTTAGTGTCGGTACATGGCTAGAATGGCATAGTCGGCGTTTACGCGCACCTTCTTCGTTTACTCCAACATATTTTTTAAACGCATGCTTTTACACCCTCGTCCGTTATCAGCAAAAATAAATGAATAGTAAAACTAGTTTTTTTTTTAAACACAGAATTATGAAATGAATGAAATGTGCGTTTTTAACACAGTAAACATCGTCTCACCCTAGATATACAGATGATAACCTCTGGTAAAAATTAAAATGGCTGTTTTTTGCCCTTACTTTGCAAAACAATGGCAATGAATTAGCTTTAATAACTGAAATATAACCTGCAGGTCAATAAATATATGACTGCTATTTTAATATATTATTCTTCTTATGAATATATATTTTAACTCATGTTTTCTGGTCCCATTTGGAAAAAATAAAACCTATTAAAAAGGGACTTTTTTAAAAGCGTAGAAACAGCTGGAATATCCTTTTTAAATAAATTCCGTCTTGTAATAAATCTCTGGTTCTCTGTGAGACAAAGGCAAACATCGGCTAAATCAGCGACTGATTTGAATTAAAGGGAATGCAGTTAGAGACGAACCCGTCTAAAAGGTTTTTATTTAGTCGTTTAAAGGAATTATGTGGATTTTCAAAGTGGAGTATTTTTAGAGGAAACCTTATATTTAGCATTTACATTAAATGTGAAACTAGCATTAAAGCGTGACAGTGTGGCGAGCGTGTAGCGTAACATAGCCGCCTGCGACACGGTTCATGTAAATAAAATTCAGCCTGTGAAATTCAGGCTTGAGTTTTGCTAAACGACTGTAGTGAGTAATAAAACCAATAAACGGAACAATTCTATAAAGTTAGCTCACGTTTTTCAGCAATGTTTTGACATAACCTCAAAGTTAGCAATAGTAAGTTTCTTATCCACCTTATTTATAGCCTTTGTAACTTATTTTAATCCAAAAAGGTGCAAATATTACCGAAACGCCTCTAACTAGATAACTTTAGTTATTAGCTAACGGCTACATTTGCTTTTAAACATATAGTTAAAATCAGTTTTCTATAGTGGCAAGAAGTAAAATAGCATGTGTTTAGTTTTTAATTCACTTAATTCTGCCTTTCTACACCTTTCTACAGTCATGTGACGGACTACCGGCTATGTTAGCATTTGTAGCTAAAACTAAACTGGTTTTTGATTTTTCTATGTGAAATTTAACAAACACAAGAACTTCCACAATAAGTCATGTTTACTTCCTGCCAAGAGTTTATAATAATAATTTAAAACACTTATAATTTATTGAATTACATTAATACTGTACATTGCATTTAGCTAGCTACTTTAGCATGTGTTAATTTAGCATGTGTTTAGTTTTTAATTCACTTAATTCTGCCTTTCTACACCTTTCTACAGTCATGTGACGGACTACCGGCTATGTTAGCATTTGTAGCTAAAACTAAACTCTGGTTTTTGATTTTTCTATGTGAAATTTAACAAACACAAGAACTTCCACAATAAGTCATGTTTACTTCCTGCCAAGAGTTTATAATAATAATTTAAAACACTTATAATTTATTGAAATACATTAATACTGTACATTGCATTTAGCTAGCTACTTTAGCATGTGTTAATTTACCATTACTGTTCATAATTTACAGTAAAAATCGAAGCAATATAAAATGTTAGCTCCTGTTTCTCTATACGGCAGATTTTTTACCTTTGTTTAATCTTTAAAAAAAACCAATAGGGTACATCTTTTATCTTGCTAACCATATGCTAACTGCTACTTTTTACTCTCAAACATGAGGTTATAGTTATCTGAAGTAACAGGAAGCAAAATAAAGTATATATAGTTTTAGTTAGTAGTTCTAATACCAAAATATGCCCTTACACACTTCTATAGTCATGTGAAAGGGTATAATAAGTTTGTTGATAGCAATTGGTAGCAGAGCTAGCTAAAAACAAAAGTCTGTTTTTCGATTCTTCCGGTAAAAAATCAGCACACAAAGGAAATTTAAGTATAAGTTTTCACTTTTGTGTTTTCTCTCTGTCAAATGTTTAAAATTACTCCAACACACTTCCAATTTCTGAAATTACATAAATACTGTACATTGCATTTTTTATTAAGCTAGCTACTTTAGCATGTTGCAGGCTAATGTCAGGTCGTCGACAATTTAGAGTACAAATTAATTTAATTGTCCTATTTTTTTCTATTTGTGATTCAAAGTCTGTGTCAGGATGTAAATTATCGAAATATATTTTTATTAAATTCCAAAGGTAGCAAAATAATTCAGTAGAAATGCACAAATAAATATGCTAATTTGATTAGCTACCATAAAAATATCCTCAGTTATAATAAATGTGTGGTTAATTTGTTTTGAAATCTTGCCAAAAGGGAAATATACACATTTTTATATTTATAATTGAGAAAACAAAGCCATAAAATGTGTTTTTAAAGCCAATAAAGCATGTTTTTGAATGACTTCTTATACACGTTTGTTTAGTTTTATACTCACAAGGTCGTTTAGCAGCTTTTTTTTGTCCTTTAAATGATCCAATAATATCAATGTGCATCATTAGCGTGAAGGAGAGACTAAACGGTGGCGTTTGATGGGAAACAAAGAGTTGAAACAAAGTGACCATATTAGAATTAAATAACCAGCCTTGACAAACACAAACACACACACAGACACACACACACTCAGCGCTACACACACACACACCAACACCAGGTTTTCTTTCCGCAGTGTCTTTTTCTGCCCGGCAGCGTCTCAAACCTCCATCTCGGGAGGAAGCCGCGTCGCTACGATCTAATTGGCTGCAGGGTACAGGTGGGCGTGGTCGAGCCGTGAGGAGCAGCAGGTCGTGATGATGGCGGTGATTCCGAGGGACGGGAGGAGAGAAGAAGTCAAGGTGCAATGATTGGGTGGGGAAGGGGGTGGGGCTTAGCAACCTCAGACTTTTTTAGGGGGCGGGGCCAACTTGATGATCTCGTCTTCGGACGGCTGACGGATGATGTCTTTATGTTGGAAGAGAAAGAAGACGAAACAGGAATACATTAGTCAACCATTATTACAGATTAATAATCCAACAATAGGGGGCAGTAATGATAGTTATTAGTTTCGGAAAAATTTAATCTTTAAAATCTCACAAATGACCTTTCGTCAGTGTTTCAAACGATTTAAAGTAACGTTCAAACGTGTTCTTTCCATCAATTTTACTTTTAAATTTTATGGAAGAAAATTATTAAAAATAAATAAACGACTAAATTAAAAAATGCATGTATATGTTGAAAAAATTATTGATTTAAAAAAGTAAACGGTTAATTACACAATTCAACAAATAATTGGTAATGACTTTTTTGAAAAAATAACCATTTAATTGCTTGATTAAAAATAATGAATTAATTACTCGATTTAAAAAAAATCAGCGTTTAATTACTTGACCAAAAAAGTAGTTAAAAAAATATTAAATTACTAGATAAAAAAAAAAAGATGAATTAAATACTTCATATAAAAAATGTCAATAAATCTTCAGATTTAAAAGTATTATTGGATAAATATTCAATTTAAACAGTAAATTGACTTAATTGCCTTCGATCCAGATATGAGGATGAATGGACATTATGGTGCCGCTATGGGTCATCCCTACTATATATATATATATATATATATATATATATATATATATATATATATATTATGTGCTACCTTTGTATTTCTTGGCCGAGGGGATGCGTGTGAGTTTGGTGTCGATCTCGTCGTCCTCAGAGATCTTGAGAACCGTGGTTCGGTACTCGATCACCCTCGTCAGCAGGTCCGGCCGCCGCGAGATCTCAAAGATGTGCTCAATGTACGACATGTTGTCTGCACACAAGGTCGCACACAAGGTCACACACAACGTCACACACAACGTCACACACAACGTCACACACAAGGTCGAGTTAGAGACACGAGGAAGGAGGTCAACACCTTAATGTCATTTTCAACTCCCAAAGATGTATTATTGTTGTTTTTTGTGACTTTTACCAGCAATTTTGTGTGTTTCTGTTCTCGTTTGTTTGCTTTGTAGTCGACTTTGTTGTTACTTTGTGTATTTCTGTTGATACTTTGTGTATTTCTGTTGATACTTTGTGTATTTCTGCTGATACTTGTCTGTTTGTTGTGGTTTTTGTGCGTCTTTGTTGTGGTTTTTCTGCATCTTTGTTGTGCTTTTTCTGCATCTTTGTTGTGGTTTTTGTGCGTCTTTGTTGTGGTTTTTGTGCGTCTTTGTTGTGGTTTTTGTGCGTCTTTGTTGTGGTTTTTGTGCGTCTTTGTTGCTCACCCTGTGCCAGCTTGTCGTTTTTCTCCAGGTAGGTGAACCACTCCTTGGAGGAGGTGATGTTGTTGCTCTGCTCCTCAGGAATGTCCTCCTTACAGGCCGACTTCAGCTGCTCCAGGTCCTCGTTGGTGATGTTGTCTGAGAGGTCGCTGAGCAGAGAGCTGTACTCCGCCATGATCTGTGGGACGCACAACGTTAAGTTAGCCTTACAGACCAAATGCAGGGAACAAGGCGTGAAACGCCAACAACAAAATCAATTCAACATTACTAAATAGATTTAGAAATTAATAAATGAACAAAAAAAAAAAATGAACAAATAAAAAAGACAAAATAAATCTAGAAAAACAGAACGCTAATGGCCTTTAACAAAATACTGAATAAATAAATACACTTATATAGTACACTTAATAGTCTTTAATACTAATTATAATATTACATAACTTTATAATAGTTTAACAAAAACTACAACTATTGCTAATAATAACAACAATAATAATAATTATAACTAGAATATTTACATTTCCTGAAAAAAATTCAAGTGAGCCTAGCATTGGCATTAACTAATATTTGCCTAGCATTGGCATAACTTAGCATTAACCCTAGCAATTGCATTGACTAAGCATTAACCTAGCATTAGCTAAGAATTAACCTAGCAACACCTTCGCATTAATGAAGATGCCAGTTGCATCCTCGTTAATATTAATAATAATTAAACAATAAATTAAAAAGTGCATAAATAGTCTAGAATACATTTTTAGACATGTTTTTTTAAAGAAAGTAAATATTTATTGAATATTATGACATTTTTTAAATATTCCAGTAGCCTTTGCTTTTCAAAAAAAGCACAACAAAGTTTTTCATTTATATTAAATAACAAAACTTGCATTAAAAAAAGCTAAAGTGCATTAAAGGGGAGGTATGATGAAAATAGAATCACTTTCTAATGGTTTTTCTACAGTAATATACATCCTTTAGCCTCATGAGGGACAAAGTGTAAAAAGTTCTGTTTCCTCCTCCCTTGTTTTTCTACATAGATTAAAAAGTCAGCTTTAAACGGGACAGTTGAATTTTGTACACGTTGTCAGGTGACGTCACCTAACACGCCTCCTGGAAAGTGAGCTCCTCCCTTTCCAACTATCCAACAGCTAAAACAGCACTGCTGTTTAATATAGAATATATATATTACTTTATTACCATATATGTAAATACAAACTGCACTACTGAACGTCCAAACTGCACTACTACATTGTTTACACACATCAGCTGTTAGCACTCTATGCTAATGCTACACCAGTCTATGCAGCGAGACCCGTCATCGCTTGTAAACTGAGGAGGAAACGATGGAGATGTTTACAGATTCGTGGCTCACAGCTCTCGGTTGTGAAAGTGGACGGCTTCCAACTTTTACGCTGTGATGGAGAGCACAAGAAGAGAGTCTGGCTGTGTTTGTGTGTGGAAAGGAGGAGTTGCTGCTGCTGCTGCAGCAACGCACACACACTTTTCCGACTAAATCACTGCTCGTTGTTTGATTGCGTCACACGCTACTATTCGGCCATGCTCTTAACTCCCCAAACCGGAGGCCGAATGTTGCTTTTCAGCAAAAACTACCACTAATAATATTTTTAAATTAATATATAATAGTCTAAATTTCTAATACTACTACTACTAATAATAATACAGTAATAATAAATAAATGGCATCCTCTTGCTAATGGTCTTCTACAAAATAAAAGTAATGAATGAATGAACTGTAGATAAAGGCAGTGAGTGTGAGAACATGTAAAACAGTGACTGATGCAGTGACCTATATTATAGAGCGACCAGCAGAGGGCTCCACTGAGAGCTGACACACACGCACACACACACACACACACACACACACACACACACACACACACACACACACACACACACACACACACACACACACACACACACACACACACACACACACACACACACACACACACACACACACACACACACACACACACACACACACACACACGTTAACCAATGAAAGGAGGGTAAAGGAAAGAGTGAGAGCGTCTCTTATTGAGGATAAAAGAGGCGTCAAAGCTGAGGATTATGGGTAATGAGGCGGATTGAAGAGAGCCTGAGGGGCGGAGCTTAGCCATGACAGGGCACTGTGTGTGTGTCTCAGTGTGTGTAATCTTAAATGTCACATTTCTTGGCTCACTTCACAAATCAACTTCCTTAGTTAATCAGCGCACACACACGTGTGTATTCTTAGTGTGTTCATATGCAATTTTTGTGTTGTGTTTGTTTTGTCACTGTGTGTGTGTGTGTGTGTATCTTAATGATTTTGTGTTTTTGATCTTTAAATTCCGTGTAAAGCCAATTCAGTCATTTTCTTCTAAACACATTAAATAGATCAAAAATGTTTTCCTTAAAACATGTAAAAAGCCATTCAACCATTTAGAATGTAATATATATATATATATATATGTATTTAAAATGAACAAAAATGAATGATCAGGTGCAGGTGGCTTTTTGTGGTGTCTATTAGCTTTTAAACACAAACCATTTATGATATGAACATTATTCAAGCTTTGACCAGAACTAGACATAGCAATAGTGAAACCTACAGGTCAGACAGACATTAGGTATTTATATCAGAGCCCAACCTGAAACTGACAATTAAAACCTATTTTTTCCTCATACAAATGACATATTTACGTTTGTTTTAGTGATAAACCTGCTTTTATTAATAAACTGTTAATGTCAACATCAGATCAGCGCACGGGGAGACAAATGCCCGTCAAACACAGGTGCGCAGTGTGCCCTGCTGCACCATAGACAGCAGTGGATCTATTTACATAACCCACGTATTAAATATAAGGATAATCCATGTTCTTGTGCAGAAAAATGATTGATTCAATAGTGGATGCTTGTGCTTCAAGCCTGTCTTAATGTGTTCCCTCTCTGCTCTGAGGACAGCACACTGACAGCTGAAGCAGCCATCACACACTTTACAGCTGTTGTTTAGGCATTAAATACATTATATTGATATTTAATCCTTATCACCGATAGAAGTGCATTGCATTTTTTTTTTCCCATTTCAAATGCATAAACTTTATTAATTCATTTCTTATGCATTTCAAAACATGTTTGAAGAATGACTGTATTTTAAATACATTTAACACATTTTTTTTTAAACGATATTGAAACTGATACCGTTACTGGTCGACCACGACAGCATCGACCAATTAGTCGATTAAACAACCAAAGTTGGCAGCCGTACTAAACACACACACACACAGACACATTTTATCCGTGAATGACTCTGTTTGCCGGTGCTTCATGTGTGCTGCAGCCATGAAAGGCACCTTTAGTCGGTCTGGGTTCTCTCTTTGACTCAGTCCGCTGTAGAAACAACTCTCGTATCGCTCCGCATAAAACGTTGAAACAAGGCAGTGTTGAGTGGAAAAGGCGGAGGTTTAGGCAGACCAATCACGCACAGTCAAGATTTTTGGGAGTTTCTGGCGCTGACGGCTCAAACAGGTAGAGCTGGGTCCATCCGACGATGCCGCTATCGTCGATTACGTCCCTCGTACAGAACACGGAGGCGGCCCTTGGTTCCAGAGCCTCTAACTGACACGCCCCCAGCTTTTCAGACCTAATTTTATGAACTTAGTGGTTTTTTTTGATCTGTCAAATTTATCTCAGTGGTCAATGACACGTTTCTGTGACGTGACAAACTCATAACACATTTATTTCTGCTTTACACAGACTTTAATGTGCATTTTGTGTGGTTGTGTGAATGTGAGTGTATTTTGTGTATTTTACTGTGCATTTTGTGTATTTTACTGTGCATTTTGTGTGGGTTTTTTGTGCATTTTATGGTTTTTGTGTATTTGGTGTTTTGTGTGAATGTGTCTGTTAGTGTGGTTGTGTGCCTTTTTATGTGTTGTAGTGCACATTTTGTGTGTTTGTGTGCATGTTGATCTTTGTATCTTCTGGTTTTTGTGTGTTGGAGTGCACATTTTGTGTGTGTGTTGATCTTTGTATCTTCTGGTTTTTGTGTGGGTGGATGTGTCATGTTGTGAGTGAACTCTTTGTAGGAATGTGTTGTTGTGCTTTTGGTGTTTGTGTGTATTTATTTTCTGAGTGTTTCTCTCTCCCTCTCTGTGTGTGTGTGTGTGTGTGTGTGTGTGTGTGTGTGTGTGTGTGTGTGTGTGTGTGTGTGTGTGTGTGTGTGTCACAATGGGCTGACGCAGCTTTTGTTACTTTTGGAATGAAGGAGAAACAACAACAAAGGCGTATTTCTCTCTCTGAACATCTTCACTTTGTCTACTCAAACTTCAAAACACATGAAGAAGAAAAGATGGATGATGTAATCATGATGTCACTACTTTTTACTGTAATCTTTACTTAAAAACTTTCACACTGAGAGCCTTCCTCTAACTAAACTCCGCCCATTTCATCGTTTCAGTTTAGAGCAGCTTTAAGGAAGCCACGCCTACATCAGCTTAAACATGTGTTAGGCTCCGCCCACACTGGTAAAGCAGCAGCAACAATCATCACACGTCTACGTGTGTGACACCATCATGTTTACCCTCAGCACCCATGGCGTTTCCATGGAAACCAGCCCTGGCTTTCTTTCTCTTTAGGCGTGGAGACGGTCGGTTACCATAGCAACTTCTTCTCACCTCAGTTCGTCTGGAGCAGCTGACCTACACCAATAATACGGCTAAACATCTAAACCTAGTCATATCTTTTTGTTTTGGGTTTCTTTGTTGTTATTTTATTTAATTTTTTCCTGTTTCATGTATTTTGATTGCAATTTTGTAAATTATTCTCTCATTTTAAGTATTTATTTATTTTTCTCCCATTCAATGTGTTTTTAGAGTCATTTTGTCATTTTTTTTGGTCATTTTGCATCATTTCATCTCATTTTATGTACTGGAGTCTTTTTCCATTTTGTGATTTCTTGTGATTTTGTACATTTTCCTCTCATTTTATGTGTTTTTGGAGTCATTTGTTCTTGTATTTTTTTGTTTTTCATTTTCTATATTTTTCTCTCATTTTAAGAAATTTCATTGTATATATATTTTTCTCCACTGAATTGGTTTTTGGAGAAATTTTGCATTTTTTTTTTTTTTCATTTTATGCATTTTGTTTCCATTTTGTCATTTTGTGTATTTTCCTCTCATTGAATGTGTTTTTGGAGTCATTTTGTCTTTTTTTGTAGTCATGTGTATTTTCTTAGTCATTTTGTACGTCTTTCTCTCATTTTCGGGGTCTTTTTTGCGTGTTAACTCTGGGGGTCCGCACACAAATGCACCAAAGGCCACATGTGGCCCTTGTGCCACCAGTTGCTTACGTCTGAATAACCAGATGAGGGAAACAGGTATGCCACACCCCCACATGGAGCAAACCTACCACATCCAAACATCCAGACTTTACAGTTAGTTTAATAACTATTAGTGTTACACACACACATACACACACACACGCACGCACACACACACACACACACACAGAGACAAAAAGTCCTGACACAGACATCGTCACAGTCATATGATCCTCTATCCCTGCTTTAGCCATCAGCTCATGATCACACACACACACACACACACACACACACACACACACACACACACACACACACACACACACACACACACACACACACACACACACACACACACACACACACACACACACACACACACACACACACACACAGTGGCCAACTGTGCTGGACTTCGGCGTGCAGACAAGCCCTTGGATGTCACCATGGCAACCACATCGCCAGTAGAGATCTCTGCAACACAGATCAGCAGGAAAGAAGGAGCGTCTGGATTCAACATTTCCTCCGTTTGGCACGCAAGCACACACGCATGCACACGCACACATGCACAAAAGCATGCACGCACAAAAGCATGGAGGCACACGCACGTGCAAGCACGTATACAAGCATGCACCCAAACAAGCACGCACGCACACACGCATACAAGCACAAACACACATGCATACAAGCACAAACAAGCACGCACGCACACACGCATACAAGCACAAACACACATGCATACAAGCACAAACAAGCACGCACGCACACACGCATACAAGCACACACGTACACAAGCACAAACACACATGCATACAAGCACAAACAAGCACGCACGCACACAAGCACAAACACACAAGCACGCAAACACACAATCATGCATGCATACAAGCACACACACACACACAAGCACGCACGCACAAAAGCACACACGCATACAAGCACGCACACAAGCATGATTGCATACAAGCACGCACACGTACAAGCACGCACACACACGCGTACAAGCACGCACACACACAAGCACACACGCATACAAGCACGCACACACACGGAGGCCAACGCACACACTGAACAGCGTGGAAATCTAATTTTACATTTAGCAACTAGTGAACACTATTCCCTCTGGGCTTCTCTGATGAGGATTTTGCCCTCAGAACACAGACCTGAATTATTAACGACTGCTCACAGGTTGTTCCTCTGATCCAGGATCAGTCCCATGTGTCCTTCTATAGGCTAAGCTAATGTTAGCGTGTATATACATGGGTGAAGCAGGAGGAGGAGGAAGGCGTTGCCAGGTTTGGTTTGTGGAGAAACTGCATCCAGTCATGGTTTCAGAACAAGTGGAGATTTAAAGACGGAGAGTGGGAGGGACGCCGCCTCCTCTGTAGATTTCTGGGGGGATGAAGTTGGAATTTTTCAAAATAAAACATCCTGAAATAAACATGTACATTTATTTAAATGTTATTTATTTTTTTCTGTGAGGCAGCAAACGGTCCACGGCCCAGTGGTTGGAGACCACTACATCTGCAGCTTATGTGTGTGAGGCATCTTTATTTATTTATGAAATTAGTTTTAAAAAAAATTAAAATAGAGCGCCAAGAAAAGTGTAAAATTAACAGTTGTGCTGTCGGTTGCGTCGCTAGTGTTTCCAGTGTGAGAGCGATGAATGAGCAAAGGAGAGAGAGAGAGAGAGAGAGAGAGAGAGAGAGACTAATCTGTGGACAGATAGAATCCAGGCCACTGGCCCATTTCTCACTGAGCAGGAAAACAGATTTAGTGCAAAAATAGAGTGAAACACTCACTGCTCTGGTTCCACTTGTTGACTTTAATTCATAACGTTTAGCTTACTATCTGTTAGCAGCTGTTAGCACAGCATAGAATATCATGTTTATCTGAACATTTCATCCATTTGAATGACTTTTAATGTAAAAAACCAGGCTGGGAAAAAATTCAATATGTTTAATCTGATGAAAACACATGATTTTCCTTGATTGAATCACAATTAATTATTTTGTTAGTCGTGTATTGTCGACTTTAAATCGTAATCCAAAATATATACAAAAACAAAATCACCACAATTACACAATCTTAATCTAAACTAAATAACACATAATAAAATAACAAAAAAAAGATAGAATAATAAAACAATAAAATACAAATGTCAAAAATAGACATAAAATATTAGAATACAACTATAAAATAATTAAAAATTCAAAATACAATAATAAAATAATAAAATACAATCATAAAATAATAGAATATTAAAACCATAGAATAATACAACTGTAAAATAGTAACAAAATAATAGAATAATAAAACAACAAAATTAGAAAATAATAAAATACTGTAATAAATCACTAAAATAGGAGAAAAACAAAAATACAATAAAAATAAATAAGAGAAAAATAAAGAAATAGAATAATAAAAAACACAATAGAATAATAAAACAATGAAATAAGAGAAAAATAAAAAAAATAGATGAATAAACACTAAAATGAGAGAAAAATAAAATTAGAGAATAATAAAAAAAAAGTAAGAAAATAAGAAAAAAAATCAATAATAGAATAATAAAATAAGAGAAAAATAAAATAGTAGTACTAAGCATGTTTTTAGGGAAAGACAATGGAACTGAAATAGGTATATTTATTAAAACCATAAACTGTAAATAAACTATAAACTCAACCACGGCTGTTTGTGATCCTGAATGTGTTTGTATTTCCCTGATGAGAGGAATAAGTGGGATGAGCACACAAACACTTCAGTGTGTGTGTGTGAGTGTGTGCGCGTGTGTGGTCCAAGCCCATCCAAAGCGTAAGGTCAAAGGTCAAGGATAGAACGTGAGATGAAGTGAAACCTCGGGAAAATAAAAAAATAAACTAAGAGAGCAAATGCGAGGTTTACCTCGGCGTAGCGTGGGATTATCAGAGAAAACAGCAGCTGTCGATCACTGAGAAGAGATTCTGTCTGTGATCATGTGACTTTAATTCAGCGCCGTCGTGCTGATATTCTCCTAAAGTGAACATGAGTAAGGAGGAACCATTAGAAAACTTCCCACGGTCGCCATGGACACACTTCCTGGCTCTGGGGCAGCGGAAAAAAAACAAAAATGCATCCGCCAACACACGCACAGAGAGGAAGAAGAAGAAGAAGAAGAAAAAGAAAGTGGAAAAGGAAAAAAAAAAAAAGGAAAACAGTTGGAGCAGCTGGAGTCAGAATTAACAGCAGACGTAATCCCTGATGCTTTGTTTAAATCCTCTGATGCTTTGCTTTATCACAGCGTGCGCTCATCAACACAAATATATATAAAGAAGAAAAATCACTACTACTTCTTACTCAGTACTTTCATTGGCAACATCGCCACAGCCTTAACAAATGTCCACAATTTCTGCATCACTTCACACGTCTCTAGAGATGTAACGATTCACTCAACTCCCGATACGATTTGATTCACGATACTGGGCTCACGGTACGATTCTCTCACCATTTATTTTACAAAATGGGACTGTAGACATATGATGACTGAAAATTATTCCTTTATTTTTTGGGGGGGGAAAAAAAACTAGAAAATACTGTAGTATTTAACCAAAAGTAAATCTTGAATGAAATAAATAAAGGAATAATGTTTGAGAGTAGAAGGCGGCCAGAAAGAAAGTAGTAGCAGATTCCGCCCGCCGCCTACACTTTTGGACGAGAAGGATAAATAGATAGCGCCCTCTGCTGTTTAAAAAAAGTACTGCCATTCAATTTTCAGAGTATCGATGTGAACCGTGATACTTATGAATCGATTTTTAACTGCCTTACGATTAATCGTTAAATCCCTACACGTCTGTTTTATTTCTGTTTACTGAGCTTCATACTAATCACTAGGGATGTAACGATTCACTCAACTCCCGATACGATTTGATTCACGATACTGGGCTCGCGGTACGATTCTCTCACCATTTATTTTACAAAATGGGACTGTAGACATATGATGACTGAAAATTATTCCTTTATTTTTTTGGGGGGGAAAAAAAACTAGAAAATACTGTTGTATTTAACTAAAAATAAATCTTGAATGAAATAAATAAAGGAATAATGTTTGAGAGTAGAAGGCGGCCAGAAAGAAAGTAGTAGCAGATTCCGCCCGCCGCCTACACTTTTGGACGAGAAGGATAAATAGATAGCGCCCTCTGCTGTTTAAAAAAAGTACTGCCATTCAATTTTCAGAGTATCGATGTGAACCGTGATACTTATGAATCGATTTTTAACTGCCTTACGATTAATCGTTAAATCCCTACACGTCTGTTTTGTTTCTGTTTACTGAGCTTCATACTAATCACACATCACTGCAGACTATGGAGCCTCCCCAAGTCCCCAAACATGCTTCATTTACGGCTTTTCAAATTTACCGAGCCATCATGACAAACTCGCACTTTTCATCTATAAAATCTCGCACTTTTCATCTATAAAATCTCGCACTTTTCATCATTAAAATCTCGCACTTTTCATCTATAAAATCTCGCACTTTTCATCATTAAAATCTCGCACTTTTCATCATTAAAATCTCGCACTTTTCATCATTAAAATCTCGCACTTTTCATCTATAAAATCTCGCACTTTTCATCTATAAAATCTCGCACTTTTCATCATTAAAATCTCGCACTTTTCATCATTAAAATCTCGCACTTTTCATCTATAAAATCTCGCACTTTTCATCTATAAAATCTCGCACTTTTCATCTATAAAATCTCGCACTTTTCATCTATAAAATCTCGTACTTTTCATCTATAAAATCTCGCACTTTTCATCTATAAAATCTCGCACTTTTCATCATTAAAATCTCGCACTTTTCATCATTAAAATCTCGCACTTTTCATCTATAAAATCTCGCACTTTTCATCATTAAAATCTCACACTTTTCATCTATAAAATCTCGCACTTTTCATCTATAAAATCTCGCACTTTTCATCTATAAAATCTTGCACTTTTCATTATTAAAATCTCGCACTTTTCATCTATAAAATCTCGCACTTTTCATTATTAAAATCTCGCACTTTTCATCATTAAAATCTCGCACTTTTCATCTATAAAATCTCGCACTTTTCATCTTTAAAATCTGGCACTTTTCATCTATAAAATCTCGCACTTTTCATCTTTAAAATCTGGCACTTTTCATCTATAAAATCTCGCACTTTTGATCTTTAAAATCTGGCACTTTTCATCTATAAAATCTGGGACTTTTCATCTTATCACTGATTAAATACACACTCTGACCCTTACAGCTCTATAGAAATATGAATGGATCACGTTTTTCTTCTGCTGAAGCCACAGATTGTGTCTAATCCGTGGTTCGTGATGTAAAAAGCTGACGCTCCCTGACTCTCACGCACTCTGACACTTTTTTACTCTCCACAGCAGAAATAAGCACATGAAGAATCGTGGAGATGTATTTGTGTCACTGAAGCTTCATTAACGTTACGGAGGATAAAAATAACCCAGCGCCTCTAGGAGGAGGAAGTAGGGGGGGCGGCGGGGGGCGCAGGGAGAAGGCTTTGTGTCGCTCCGTGCGTTTTGTGTCAAACATGACGAAAAAGGTGTTAAATATGTGAGCCGATGTCAGCGGACTGACGAGGGTTGGACAGAAATATCTCTTGCCATGATTCTACATCAAGTATCAACAAGGTGGTCATAGTTCGTCCACTTTAAAGAGACGCTAACATTAGAGACGGATGACGTGTCAGACAATCTGACCCAGTTTTTCTCTCTTTCTTCAAACTCAGGCCACAAAATGACAAGGAAATGCCTCACATGCGTTTTTTGGGACAAAATCACACACAATTTATCAGGGAAAAACTAGTGATTGATTGACGAGAAAGTGTCACAAGTGCTCGTGATTCCGTCAAAATCTCACCCTACGTGTAACAGATTATTATGAGTGCATTCTAATCTGGTACAAAGACAGGTTTAGCTGATGGTGTATCAGCTGAACTGGTGATCATATTACCTGGTGACACGTCACAGCAGAAGCATCTCCAATCACTCAACTGTAGAGTTTATGAGTGATTCACTTGTTGGCGGTAATTAAAAGGTTTCATAAATAATATTTTGGGATCATATCACACATTTCCATGAGATGTTTCCCTGTTCAATGAGTAGCTGAAGGCTGAAAGTGTTAGAGGGATATAAAATGGTTTAAAAGTGATTAAAAATGGTGGAAAAAGATGGTGAAATGGGATTTTAAAAACAACAGAAATTAGTTAAAAGTTGCAAATTAGAATGGCCAAAAACAAACACAAAACATGGTAAAAAGGGTTCAAAAACGGGCATCACAAATCGTGAATTGTCGAAAAATAAGCATGACATGTGTTGAAAAGAAGTTAAAAGTGACAATAATGGGTCAACATATGTGACATTAGGTGGAAAAGTGGTGGAAAGGGTTTATAAGTGATGAAAATGTCTTGAAAGTGGAGAAAATGTGTAGAAAGAATTTGATGGAAAAGTGACAGAAGTGGGAGAAGTGGGAGTAATGTAGCAAAAACGTATTAAAAGGAGCAAAAATATGGCAAGAAAAAGTGATGAAAATAGGTTGAAATATGGCAAGTTTGGTCTGGTTGTGGAAAAATGATAAAAAATAAGCAAAAAAAGGGCTCAAATTGTTCAGAAAATATTCCAAGTTACTTAAAGGCACCCCAAATAGGGTCCTGACCCCAAGGTTGAGAACCCTTGGTCTAAACAAAGACAGATGATGAAACGGAAACGAAACAGAAAACAATAAAGTGATGCGGAAAAGGGTAAACGCTGAAAGAAAAATGACAAAAATTTGAAAGAGAAAATGGGAGGAGCTACTGACGTAGAAAAAAAACAATGTCGCCGACCTCACAACACCCAATGTTTACAGAGAAATCAAAGAAGGAAGAAGCCGGAGACTGTTGCAGGAAACAAGGCTTGAGTGTGTGTGTGTGTGTGTGTGTGTGTGTGTGTGTGTGTGTGTGTGTGTGTGTGTGGCAGGTTAGGCTTTGATCGTTTTTCAACACATTTAAGAGGACAGGATGGGAACCAGTCGCTGTAATGACAACTCATTTCCACCAGGGGTCAAAGGTCACAGCATGGACTCAGCAGAGAAACAGGACAGGGAAGATGTTTGAACGTGGAAGCAAGGAGAGTAGGAGCCAAAATACCACCCGGCGGGTTTGAACTCATGAAATAATTCATGTGGATTAATAGACTTAAACCTTGTAAAGCGTTCTTTTATTTTTGTAAGATTGAGAAGTAAGAAACGGAACAGTGCGTTAAAATTATAGCAAACCTCGCGAGATCTGGCGTGGAATTTCACACGTCTGTTAATAAGTGTGGTTTATAAGGTTAAACCTGAACTCTGATTGAAACTTTGGTTCGTACCATCTTAATCCGTGTATCATTCGTTTTTCATTATGTAACAAAAACATGAAAAACGAAAGAAACACTCATTATTTGATATTTATTTCCAAAACCAAAATGAAAAAACGGAAAACGCCTTTTCTAATTCAATTCGTTTTCTCCATTACCGATTGGCAAAAGTACTTGACCCGGAAATGTACTCTCATCTGAAGCCAACGGCTATGGTAACGGCAGTTCGGCATGACAAGATCGCTGCTTCCAACTGTGCATCCGAAACGTGTCCTTTGGTGTTGGGCACAGAACCTCCTCACGGACATTTTGGAGGATTTAGAGACTCCTTAGTGTTGCAGAGCTAAAGAATGTGTAACGCTTCACTTCCGGGTCACGTACTTTGGCATCGGTAATGGAGAAAACCAATAATTTTGTACCGAAGCAAAAGAGCTTGAATTTGAAAAACAAGGCATTTTCCATTTTTTCATTTTGATTTTGGAAACAAATATCAAATAATGAGTGTTTTTTTTGTTTTTCATATTTTTGTTACATAATGAAAAACGAATTATACACGGATTCATCTTGACAACCTCAAATCACACTCAGATCTCGCACTTCCAAAATCTCAAACTTTTCATCTTTGAAATCACGCTTGGATCTTGCCCCACATTTAATAATTTTTCATCTTCAAAATCTCACACCCTTTATTCTATCACTTTACGAGATTTTAAGTGGAAAAGTGCAAGATTTTGAAGATGAAAAGTTCAAGATTTAGAATTTGAAAAGTGCAACTGCAAAATTTCGCACTTTTTCATCGTTAAATTCTTTTATCTATAAAATCTTGCACTTTTCATTGTCAAAATCTTGCACTTCGAAATCTCAAACCTTTCATTTTCGAAATCACATTTGGATTCTTGCGTCTTGAAATCTGGCACTTTTAATCTTGGAATCTCGCATTTTTAAACTGTGTAATCTGGTGCTTCAAAATTGGGCCATTTTAATTTGAAATCATACTATTTGAAATCTTGCACTTCCAAAGATTCTTTCAAAGCACGAGAT
This sequence comes from Gouania willdenowi, assembly GCF_900634775.1. NCBI lineage: Eukaryota > Metazoa > Chordata > Actinopteri > Blenniiformes > Gobiesocidae > Gouania > Gouania willdenowi. The sequence goes on along the minus strand of NC_041061.1, from coordinate 4,058,212 downwards.
TTGACAGTGCAAGAGTTAAAATGTAGGTCTGTTTATCTCATCTAGTCATTTCCTACACATCAAACCAACTCTTTAATCAGAAAATATTAAAATTGTGAATGCGTTGCAGTGAGGGTTGAGTTCTGTGTTATAGAGTTATTTACATTTTATGAGATCCATCCGCTTTCTGTGATTCTAGAAGAGCGGAGTCCCTACAATTATACCGTATATACAAAAAATATCATCAGAGCCAAAATTGAAGCCCTAATGTTCAACATGTTGAACAGAAGTAAATGGTTCCAGGGGAATGTTGTAGTGGTGGAAAAGCATCTTTAGCCAAACCTCTGGGCACTGAAAGGTTTGTTTCCAGCTAGGCTAAAATTTGCAGTTTGAAAATACACACACACACACACACACACACACACACACAGGGTCCGGATGTACATTCCTCACACAGACAGCAAAGCAGGCCTGTAACTGTAACAGTCGACTGAGGCTGGCTGAGCTCCAGATGGAAAAGGAAGAGGATGTTATAACCTCGCCTCACACCGTGCACACAACAGGCACAGCTGCAGACACACACACACACACGCACGGAGAGACAAACACCCACAAATGCATAGAAAAAGCACAGATATACAATTACACACACACACAACCAACATATGCAACGTGCACAGTAAGTGTTAAGGCATGAAAACACAATTACATTTTGAAATAAAAGACACACACTTTGCACTTTACAAACAGAACCCACAAAATATAACGCAGAAATGCACACGCAAAAAACCGCACACACGAGTGACAACACTAACCCACAAAAGGAATGCACACAAAGGCTTATAATGTGCACACACACACACACACACAAACACACACACTCTCACAAAGAACAAATGCACAAAAAACAAACTCACAAATGTGCTCAAAATATGCAGAAACTCACACTAAAATAAATGCTCGAATGCACACACACACACACAATACAGAAGTTTCTTCCTGAACCGGAAATGGCAAAATGTCAGCAAAATGTAAAATCTCGCAATAACATGATTTTACCTTCTGAAATAGAAATATCTGTACGACATGGACTAAACATAATCTCTTATGCTTTTGCCGCAGTTGTGCAGCGTAATATATGAAACTAATAACTGAATTAGCCGTATTATGCATGTTTGGCAACATTTTGAGAAATATTAATAATATAATCTCAAACTTGTTTTGGACTATACCATTTCTCCGCATCCGTTTACCCGTAATTTCTTTTGTGCGTTTTAGTTGACATTGTGTATTTTTCTGTCCCTTTGTATATTTCGATTGACATTTTGTGTATTTTCATGTCTTTTTGTGTGTTTCTGAAGCTCCTTTAACACAGAGCACTGCTTTCTCAATGCTTTGTGCTTAGAGATAAGATACAAATATAGATAAGTGTGAAAAAAAGCAGCTTTTAGTTTTCCTTTCAAAGTGGAGCCGTCGTCCTTACGGAGCTAAAAATACATCCTTCAAGAGTTTGTCTCATAAACAACTGAGATCAAGATTACATAACCACAACAACTCAGAGCAGAACAGACTTCATTATTTACCACCATCATCAAAAGCAAGATATTATTAGCAGCAGGAGAGAAATGGAAACTAAAATTTGAAAGAAGATTATGTCTCTGATTCAATCTCGCTTTATTTATAAAGAACTTAACAGGGATCCTCCATTGTCTGTTCCAGCTGTACTTTTTAAATAACCAAACTCAAAATAAAGGAAATCGCTTCCAGAAACAGTTTCTGCTCACATTTCAAACTAAAAGGTAAAAAATCAGGTGAGGAGGGGTCAAATCAAAGACAAAGTTACACACAAACACGGTCCCCACAAAGTTACGCACACACGGTCCCCACTAGTTACACTCACGGTCCCCACAAGGTTACACACACATAAGGTCCCCACAATGTTACATACACACGGTCCCCACAAAGTTACACACACACGGTCCCCACAAAGTTACGCACACACGGTCCCCACAAAGTTACGCACACACAAGGTCCCCACAATGTTACACACACACACACACAAAGTCCCCACAAAGTAACACACATACACACGGTCCCCACAATGTTACACACACACACACACGGTCCCCACAAAGTTACACGCACACGATCCCCACTAGTTACACACACGGTCCCCACAAAACTACACACACATAAGGTCCCCACAATGTTACATACACACGGTCCCCACAAAGTTACGCACACACAAGGTCCCCACAATGTTACACACACACACACACAGTCCCCACAAAGTTACACACACAAAGTCCCCACAAAGTAACACACATACACACACGGTCCCCACAAAGTTACACGCACACGATCCCCACTAGTTACACTCACGGTCCCCACAAGGTTACACACACATACACACGGTCCCCACAAGGTTACACACACATACACACGGTCCCCACAAGGTTACACACACACTGTCCCCACAAAATTACACACACATAAGGTCCCCACAATGTTACATACACACGGTCCCCACAAAGTTACACACACACACAAAGTCCCCACAAAGTTACACACATACACACACAGTCCCCACAAGGTAACACACACGGCTTTACCTGTGTTCAAAGTGAATGGAGCGAGCGCACTGATGTGTAAAGAGGTAAACCTGATTCCTGAGGCTCTTTTCAATCACACGCCATCGCCATCCAGAAATGAGCCAAATAGTGTGTTATTTAATCCATTTTTATTTGGTTTTTTTTGTGTGTTTTTGTTGTTCTTCATGTGCATTATTTGAGTTTGTTTTTGTAGTTTTACATGTTTTTCACAAAGCATGAAAACAAAAATTACACAAACTTGTGTAATTTTTATTGCATTTTTGTTTTCATGCTTTGTGTGTCCGTCTGTTGTAGGCTTTACAAGATCAGGATTTTTGGGCCAATCACTGATCTGATCATATGAATTCAGGTTGTTTTTTTTTTTTTAAATCCCTTCAGTACTTCCTGATACAGATTCACGGAAAATCAAACGGTACCATGTTTCAGGACCTAAACACACCCTTGTGGGTGTGTGGCCCTTTCACTGCAGCAGATCAATTATAAGCTGTATGCCGTTTTTGAGCGATTGGCAAAATGAACGTTGCAGCTGTTGAATTGAACCACAGTCCAGTGACTGCTGTGAAACCACCACCGCCCTGAAATGGACAGAAGTCTCTGGTATGAAAGTAAAAGTAAATGAGAGCAGACGAAAGCTTCCCCTGCTTCCAGAGCCGGTAGACTGGGGAAGAAGTTTGGTGCTCAGCCGCTCCGCTCCAACCGCGAGACATTTTCGTCATTCACCCATAGTTTTTTACCTTTATGCACAAATGTGAGTGAAATAAAGCCGTGTCACGTAAAGCAAACAAGTCTTCAGTGTAAATGAGACAATAAAACAATGCAATGGGAGCATCTACACAAAGCTTCATCGCGACAATGACGTCATTGATCGAATCCGCAAATTAAGACATTACAGCCGATCACATGAATTGCATGAATTGCAAAATATTGGCCGATCCGATAAGTGTAAAGCCTAGTCTGTAGTCATTTTCTGCTTTTGTCATTTTGTCTATTTTTTGTGTTTAGTTGTGCTTTTTTAGGTCTTGGTGACTTTCTCAAGGTCCCACAGTGGCCAGAGTGGATTTGAACCTGGATTTGAACCTGCAACCCTCCAGTACTGTTGTTCTTGAAGTAATTTAGTGTTTTTTTAGTTTGGTGCAAAATTACTTACTAAAAACACAACAACAAAAAGCAGTTTTTAAGTCATTTTACAGTTTTTTGTAGTGTTTTGTTGCATTTTTGTTGTCATTTTGTGTGTGCCTATTTGTAGTCATTTTCTGCTTTGTCATTCTGTATTGTGTATTTGTGAATTTCTGTATTTCTTAAACGTTTAGTTGTGCCTTTGTGTGTTTTCGTTTTCCTTTTCTGCATTTTGGTTCTTTTCTGTATATTGGTTGGTTGTATTTATTTTGTTGCTTTGTGTACTTTAGTTGTTCTTCTCTGTATTTCGGTTGTCCCTTCATGTGTTTTTTGTTGTGCCTATCTGTAATCTGACAGGTAATAATTGTAGATAATCCGTAGTGTTGTTGGATTTGCAAATGTGACGGTGAAACACAGTCGTGAACCCCCCCCACCCCCACGTGCCGTTGTGCGCTCGCCTCAATCACTGTGCGATCCAATCAAATCAAGTCATATCAAATCCAGAGCGAGCCACTGAGGCGTGCACAAAGTGGATTACGTGCACGGAGGAAGGCGCCCGTCCTAAATCTAATTCTCGACCTCACACACCCACAGCAGAAACGTGCACACATTGCTGCAGTGAGTGCACGGTGCAGAGGAGGAAGAAGGAGCTGTTTGAGCTCGTGGGGGCGTCGCTCGTAGCACGGCAACAGAGCGGAGGAGATTAGATCTGTTTTGGTTCTCAGCTCAACCTTAAACTCTCACTCTGTGCATGGATAAACACACTAGGACCAGGAACTCATCTCCATAAACTCCTTCTCTAGTCAACAGTGGTCTATGCCTGAAGACGCTTTCCCACCAAAATGTCCCAGATCTTTTTAGTTCCTGGTAGATATTAGTGGTGTGCCAAAATATCGATTCACTGGCACCAAATATTATTTTTTTATTGCAACTAACAAGACATGACGAAAACAATATATATGTACATGATACACAGAGATGCAGTACATATACAATAGGTGACGAGTGGATATTTACAAATTTACAGTGTGTGTGTTAAGACACATTTTGTGTAGTTGTGGGTTTATTTGTGCATTTTGTGGTTTAGTTAGCGTGGTTGTGTGCCCTTTATGTGTTTTAGTGTGCAGTTTGTGTGTTTGTGTGCATGTTGACCTTTGTATGTTCTGGTTTTTGTGTGGATGGATGTGTTGTGTTGTGAGTAAACTCTTTGTAGGAATGTGTTGTTGTGCTTTTGGTGTTTGTATGTATTTAGATCAGATATCGTGATGTATCGTGGATGAAATTTCCCGTGATATATCGATGATCGCCATATCGTGATAATATTGTCATCGTATAATGTGACATATTGAATCGCAAGGTACCTGGTCAAAGTTTTGGCTTTTCTATGTTTTGCCCAAAGTTTTAGTTTTGGATCCGGGGCCGTGATTTTCTGTTTCTGGTTCCGTGGTAAAGGGTTTTCTTCTCCTAGTTACGGTTTAAATAGTTTTCTGTTCCAAGTTTCAGGGCAAAGTGTTTGGATTTCTCTCTGAGAGCTTGGCTTTCCGTCAAGTTCCTGTTTTCTGTTTCTAGTTCCGAGACAGAGTTTTGGCTTTTCCAAGTTCCAGGGCTGTAATTTTCTGTTCCTTGTTCCCGGATAAAGGGTTTACTTTTCCTGTTTCTGGGGTAAAAGATTTTCTTCTCTTAGTTCCGGGGTAAAGCGTTTTCTGCTCTTAGTTCCGGGTTCAAAGGTCTTCTTCTCATAGTTCCAGGGTGAAAGGTTTTCTTCTCATAGATCCGGAATGAACAGTTTTCTAATCATAGTTCCAGGTTCCAAGGTTTTCTTTTCCTAGTTCCAGGGTAAATAGTATTCTTCTCCTAGTTCAGGGTAAGAAAATTTTTTGTTCCTACTTCCGGGGTAAGTCATCTTCTTGTCCTAGTACCGGGCTAAAGGGTTTTCTTCTCATAGTTCCAGGTTGAAAGGTTTTCTTCTCCTTGTTCCGGGGGAAATTGTTTGGCAGCTGGATTCCCTTCTGAGGACTCGGCTTTCATTCAAGTGTTTTGTTTCTGGAGGAAAGGATTTCCATTCACGTCTGTAAATGAACACCTTGAACGCACCGGGGGAAAAAGTGGGCGGCAGGACAAAGTCGACATCCACAGGCAGTGATGCAACAGTGCTTCCTGTGAAACACAAACACACCCAGGCGAGGAAAGCACAGAAGGAAACACAGGCCGGGAGGCTCGGACAGAAGACTATCCATACAGGAGGCCATTCTTTATGCACCAAAACAAATGAAATGTTGACAAAGTGATGCTCTAATTACTTTCCGGATCTACCATATCGATAGCGGCTACATTTCCCACAAAAACAGTTGAAAACTAGGCCACATCCTAGACTAGTGTAGCTGATTTGGCTAAAATAACTATCTGATGAGGAGGTAATGAAAGTTGTCATCTGCTATGGAGCGACACATTGAACGTTGCTTTTTGTTTCAATGGTTTCAAGTTACAACTTTTTTGCCACACGTCTTCCCGTAAACTGTTTTTGACTCAGCACCGAAAACAACTCGACCACAAACACACCCCGAGCAGCGAGGGATGGAGAACACACACACACACACACACACACACACACACACACACACACACACACACACACACACACACACACACACACACACACACACACACACACACACACACACACACACACACACACACACACACACACACACACACACACACACACACACACACACACTTTGCTTTGGGTTGAGGAACACAGATCGATTCCTATCACAGCAGCTCCTAAAATGCTGAGTCACGACTTTGAACGAACACATTTTTTCCCTCAAGCTGTCCTCACTTGGGCTTCAGGAATACAATCAAACAGCCTCAAACACACGAAACGCACGCATCAAACCATCGGCATGTGAGGAATGCTGAGTATGACGAGTATTCAGCCTGAGAGGAAGTCGAATGACAGCTGCCACACAAACGTTACACAGTGTAACGACTCGAGGTCGGAGGCCAAAACGTGCACAGTCAATAAACTTTCCCATATGGACATAAACCTCAGTTTTACTCAAACAAATGTTTACAACTTGTAAGTACCAGGTACTGTATTATAAAGCCATCTTGTTGCTAGGTAATGACTTAGCTTTCTAGCTGTTTAGTCAATATTGATGGATGGATGGGTAGTTTTGCTAATAATCAATAACTTAGCTTTCTAATTAGCTATTTGGCAAACGTAGCTTGCTAGTCAGTAAATTAGCAAAATGATGTTAACCTGTAGCCAATTAGTTTGAACTGTAGATAATGACTTAGCAAGCTAGCTGTTTAGCGCAAAGGATATATTTGTTGTAGATAGAGGTTAGCAGTAGATGACTTACTTACTTGCTAATTAGTTATTCAGTTGAGCTAGTGGTAGAAAATGGCTTAGCTTATTAGCTATTTAGCCGAAAGGAGTGAAACATCAGTTGCTAAAGTATGAATGGTGCTTTGTTGCGTAAAGGTTTTTTGATAAATGATTAAATATTCTAAAAACTAGGTAGGCTATAACTATTTTGTTGCTTAGTATTGACTTAGCTTGCTAGCTGCTTAGCCTATATTGATGTATGGATGGTAGTTTTGTTCATAATCTGGAACTTAAGTTGCTAATTAGCTATATGACAAACCTAGCTTGCTAGTCAGCAAATGATCAAACCTATTATGTTAGCCTATAGCCAATTTGTTTGTAGATATTGACTGCTAGTTGTTTAGCATAGAAGATACATTTTTTGTAGATGGTAGCAGTATACAACTTACTTACTTGCTAATTAGATATTCAGTTAAGCTAGCTTGCTCATTAGCAATTTAGCTAATTAATTAAGGAGGTGGTAGAAAATCGCTTAGCTTGCTAGCCATTTAGCCTAAAGAAGTGAAACATCGGTTACTGCAGTATGAATGGTTCTTTGTTGTGTAAATTAAATTTTTTTATGAATGATTACACATTCTAAAAACCAGGTAACCTAAAGCCATTGTGTTGCTAGATAGGCCAATGACTTAACTTGCTAGCTGTTTAGCATATATTGAGCCATGGATGGATGGGTAGTTTTGTAAATAATCGATAACATACCTTGCTAATTTGCTATTTGGCAAACCTAGCTTGCTAGTCAGCAAAATAGCAAACCTATTATGTTAGCACATAGCCAATTTGTTTGTACTGTAGATAATGACTTAGCTAGCTCGCTGTTTAGCATAAACGATACATTTTGTTTTAGACAGATGTTAGCAGTAAACAGACAACTTTTTTACGTGTTGTGATATATAGATACATTATTATGTGTATATATTTATGTATATGTTTTTTAATAAACAAACATAAATATAAAAAAGTAGTAAGAAAATAACATATTCTGGTTCTTTGAATGTGACTAAAAACAGCAGATGTTGAGTGTTTCTATAGTGATGAAGACAGAAAAACAACACCAACATTCAGTACTGATATAGTCCTATAATTGTTTGGGGAAAACACAGCTCTTGGTGGCCCCTTCCCCCTCCTGACACACACACACACCCAAACACACACAAAGTGTTGTCCGTGCTGGAATGTTCATTGATAAAACGGGCCGCCCCTTCCCCTCCGCTCACACAGTCTCAGGTGGTTTAGAAAAGATGGAACTAAGCATCAGAATATAACAGAACCCGTACACCGCATACAGACGCAGGCCAGCTGGGAGTGTGCAACAATGAGGACACATTGTCTCCAAATCCTGGTGCAGGACGTTTGCCAGGCCGCTAATGAAAAGGACATCGGATCCATGAGTGTCCCCGGCAACACTAAACCCAATCCAATTAGCTCCATCAATGGCGTGTTCAATGCCCTCCTCTAGAATGGGAAGTTCAACAGTTTGCCACTTGGTAGTCAAGCTCATGAATGAGGAACGGAGACGGGACGTTTGGACGGACATTTTGTTGTTTAACAACTTCTGTGTCTCGCAGCTACTTTCACTTCCTAAAGATGACAGAAATAGTTACATAGTTTACCCACTTTGGGATGTTTGTAGCCATGGTTTTGCAAACTTTACTATTACTATACCATAGTGAAAATTCCAGCAAGTTATTTTAGTTTCTGGGGTTATTTTTTACCCTCCGTTTATCTGTCTCCATTTATCTTGTATAAATACAGATAAAAAAAGTCAGTAAAATCAGCCTCAACATTATAAGCTAACTATAAATAGCCTCCTAAATATCCACGACACAACTCTACTGTATATCCCATTCATTTTCCCATCCACACTGTGGAACTTGTGATGATGTCATAGGTTCTCTCAGAGTCAACAGCTCAATGTTGACAGGTAGTCATGCTAACACAGCTCAATGTTGACAGGTAGACGGGTAATCCTGAGTTTACCATGCTACCGTGACCAAAGCGTGTCAGCGGAGCTTGAGCTGCTTGGTGGAAGTCTGCTCTCTCTGAGTGCTTTTCTAGTTTTTATTAATCATTATTATTATTATTATATCAAAAAATTATATTGTTGCAAGGCTTCGTAAAAAGCTAAAAAAAATCTCACTACGAAAAATGTGTCAATATTTTAAATGTGTAAAAACTATAAATAGCCTCCTAAATATCCATGACAACTCTATGTTTTCAAGGGCGAACCATCGTTATTGAAGAAGAGTCATCCAAACTTTTTATTATTTTCACCACTTTTTTTTATACCCATTATCTTTTAAAATTTTGTCACGATGGGGGAGGTGAGAACTTTTCATTCTTCAAAAAGTTTGCTAACCACTAACCTAGAGCCTCCAATTTTCCCTGATTCTGAAACCGAATTTTTTTTGACAATCAATCCAAACATTCTTCGAAGTGGCTATCCGTACGTAGCCATACGGACAACCCCCGGTTGGGTTAGGATATCTACGTATTAATAGCAAACACAAGTACAAGTACGTAGCCGTAGCATCTTAGCCACGTGACTTAAACTGGCCAATGCGGGGGCGCTACGTACGGATAGCCACTGCTAACATTATTTCTCTCTTTATACAAAATCAGGCCCTAATATGACACAGATCTATTTTACAACCATAGTCCCACATTTACACACTACTTTTCTACTGTTTAGCACCTGTGTCAAACTCAAGGCCTGGGGGCCAAGTCCGGCCCATTATAGCATCCAATTCGGCCCACAGGAGAATGACAAAGGAAATAAATGAATTATTGTGTAAATTACCAAGTAATCCAGTTGTCAATATCTCAAATTCACCAATTTAATGAAACTCTACAATATTTTAAGGGCTTCCATTTTCCTTTGTTTATATCACATGAATGCATTTTAAACAGCAAAGAACTCTGAATTTTTCCACAAATCTTGCAATTTCTCACACAAAAATTGGTTTCAATCAATAATTTTTTAAGTGAAGATCCGACAGGGACTGATATTTTTTTTTTTTTTTTTTTTTTTTTTTTTTTCACCTTGTTTGCACATGCTGTTGAAGGTTAACACTACAAGAAGTGCAATCTTTTAACAGCAATGCATATTTTATTATTGCAATTAAATAAATGAGTTTATTTCATTGCATAATTGTGACCATCACCAGCCCTCCCTAGGGAAGGGTAAATACTTTATTAAAGGGAGGATGTAAAAGAGAGAGGGCAGTGTTACACCAGGGTGAGGGGGGTGGGGGGGGGGGGAGTTAACAGGGAGGAGGGATACAAGATAGGAAAACGAATGGGTGGGGAATAATCAATAAGTTTCAAGTGATGTGATGTGAAATTGTGGTTGTGTATATTGTGCTTATTGTTGTGTTATCAAGCCAGTCTGGTGACCAGTGTGCGGCTTAGGAATAATGGTGGTGGCTGTGAGCAGAGGAGGAAGTGAGTGGAAGTTACATAAAACAGGTATTTGGGAACAACGTGTCTATGGTTGAGCCCAGTATGAGTGTTATCCCACAGCCCGAGGCCAGTGCGTCCATGACAAATGTGATTCCAAGAGCCGCTACTGCAAAACCCATGAGCCGCCCCCGGGCCCGAAGAAGCAGTCGGGCCAGCAGAAAGAGCGAGAGATCTAGGGGCCCCCGGCGACCACCCCACGGCCAAGCAGCCCCCCGAACGCCCCCAAGGTCCCAAGCCGAGAGGCTGCCATTGCCCCCCCCATACACACCCGAAAAGCCCCCAAGGAGCCAAGGACCAAGCGCACCACGCCACCGACTCCAACCCCCAACCCCCAGGCCCCCAGCCCCCCACCCCCCCACCACCACCCACACCCCCGCGCCCAGCCCCCCGAGGGGAGGGCCCAGAGAGCCCCCCGCCCGAGACCCCAGCGGAGGAGCCAAAGCCCACGCCCAGCAGACGACCAGAGCCACGCCGAACAGGCAGCCGGCGGGCACCCGCCGGTGAGCCCAGAGCCAGCAAGGACCCGACCCCAGGCCAGGAGGACCCGGAATGGATGCAGCACCAGGAGCAGCCCGCCCAGGGCGAACGACCACACCCCAAGCCGCATAAGGCACCAGGGGGCCGCTGGGAGTCCCCCCGCCAGTCCCCAGGCACCCCAACCCAGCCCCCCCGGGCGCCCCAGATGCTGATGCCGCCCGCGCCACGAGCTTCAGTTCTTTAAAGCCAGGGCCCCCTCCAGAGGCCAAGCCAGACCGCCCCGCCGGGATGTGGCCCCCTAATCCCACCCCGACACTCTGCCTCACGGGGGACTGCCCAAGCAGGGGCCGCACCAGAAGGTATGCAAGGGCGCGGCACGCGCCACCCGCCCCAGAAGACCCCCGCCAGGACCGGCCCGGCCAGCCGGCCAAGCACCCCGGGCCCCAGGAGTACCCCCAGGGACCAGGACCCCCCAAGGGCAAGCCCCCGGGCCAAGCCCCCCGGGACGCGCCCCCCACCCCAGCCCAGGTCCCGGCCACAGCCCAGCAGGACTGCACAGCCCCAGACGGCACAAGGCCAGCAGCCCAGGGCCCGCCGCCCCCCGGACAGCGCAAGCCACGGGGCAGCGCCCCCCGCCGGCCCGCGAGCAACCGGCGACCCCCACCGCGGGGACGGAGGCACCCCATCGGCACACATCCAGCGCGGGACAGCAGCCCCCAGCCAAAGATGCCCCGGACCCACCCACCAGTCCGCAGATGGCAGGACATACCCACCAGGCGGCCGAAAGCAACCTCAACCATCGGAACAGCTAACGCCGCCCCCCCAGTAAACAGCATCATCCCGAGGCGCCAAACAACCCTGCCCCAACCCCGGTGAGGACACCAGCACCCCCCCAGCACACCCACCCCCCAAACCGGCGAGGCAGGCCGCCCCGGGCCCGCACACCGCGGGGCCCGCCCCCAAGGCCACCAGGAGACAAAGCAAGCACCAAGCCACACCCAAGGGGGAGAGGCACCCCCGCGCCCCACCCGGCCGACACAGCCCGGAAAGACCCCGCAAGGAGAAACCCCGGCAAAGCCCCCCCGAGACCCACCGCCACGCCCGACCGCACCATCTTGATGTGCTTTTACTCTATGCAGTGGCCCAGCCACCAACAGAGGGGCCAGGCCCCCACCGGAGAGGCCCAAATATGTGTACCAACCCACCACCCTGTTATGGTGCCTCTCCATTCCCCAATGGAGAGGCACTTCCCGATCCCCTGTGTGACTGTGTGTGTTTGGTGAATGTATGGGGTGTAATTAAAAGAAGGGGGATGGAGGGGAGCGGTGCTCCCCCTCCAGCCTCTGTGGATTTATGTGTATGTGGTGTAATAGGCCGGAGGGTGTAAATGATGATACACCCTCCGGGGGGTGACATGTTGAGATGCGATTAAAATTGGAGGGATTAGTAGGGCAACTAGAGGTGGGAGGGCCGCCCCCACGCCACTACATAGTAACACAGGTGGCGGGCCCCTCCACCCCCAGCCCCACCATCCAGCCCCCCAAGGGTTGGGTATTGGTGTGTGGTGCATTTAGTGAGTGAGCCAGACCAGCTGGGAGTGGGGTGAAGTGAACATGTAGGAGGCCTGTCCAGTGTGAGCCGGGCCCGTCCGCGTGGCGGGCCACGCGAGAGGGTAGATGGCGCAGACGGGCAAGTGGCACTGCGGGCCCCGGAACAGCACAGCCGGAGACCCCCCCCCACGGCACCCCCCAGACCGCGCCGGCCCCGCGGAGCACGGCGACACCCCCCACCCCCGGGTACAGCCAGGCACCAACAACATCCCCCGGCGCCCCAGGGGGCGACCCCCGCCGCCCGCCGGCCCGGAGCAACGCCACCCCGCCACCAAGGGGAGCGGCCGAGCAGGGGGGAGGCCCATGCCCGCACCAGGGCCAGCACAGGCCCACCCGGCGCCACGATACAACACTCTCCACCGGGAGGCGGCCCCGGCCCCCCCGACGAGAGAGGACGCCATCCACCGCCAAGCAGGGCCATCCCGCCAGCCACGGACCGGCAAGCCAGAGTACCGAAGCACCCCCAGCCCGGAACCGCCCCCCCACACCAACGGCGCCAATAGAGCCCCCCCCCCCCCACGGAGGCAATCCCCGACGACCCACACACCGGCACGAGACACCCCCCCGACGCCAGCACACCCCGAACAACAGCGGGCCCAAGGCCACCAGCCCCGCCCCGCCCAAGGCTGCGCAGCGCCGCCACGAGCCGCGGCCGGTCCCCGGGCAGATGGCCGGAGAGCACCTCCCCGGACACGTAGCCCAAGGATCCGCCCCCGGGGCACCCCCGCCCCGGAATCGCGCCCACGGCGCCCGGTGCACCCAGCCAGCAGACCAGCCAATCCCAACGCGGATCCACCGGGCCAGGAACCACGCGCCGCGCCCCCGCACACCCGCCCAATACGACCCCCGGGGAGGCCCCATAGCACCCCTCACCCCACCCCCTAGCCATAACGTCCACACCCCGGCCATCGCGGTCGTACAAAAAGCCCCCGAGGGGGCCCCGCCTGGCTCGCCGCGCAAGCGACATCCCTAGCAAAGGTGCGCCCCAGGGAGCCAAGCCAAGGACCCGCAAGGGCCAACGGAGCAACCCACAGCCACACCCCGCCACCCAGCAACCCAGGAGGCAATCGCCGACCCCGGGCAGCAGCCACCCCCAAAGCTACCCCCACCCCGGATCCCCCCGGACCGGAGCCAAGGACCCCACCACCCCAGGCCCCCCAACGAGACCACCCCCGAGCCAACCCACCCGGCACGGCACCGCCCGTCCCCCAGGCGGGAGCCACAGCCCCCCCACCAGTGCCCCAGGCCAACGGGAGCCCCCCAAACCCAACCCCACAGGATGGCGGGCGCAAGAGCAAAGGAGGAGGAGGGGGGAGGACGAGACAGGGGGACAGGGAGCAAGGGGAAGGAGCGGCAGGGGAGCACGCAGGGCCCCAGCCCCAGAGACCAGCCAGATGCGCATGCAAGGGGCAACGGCGCCAAATCAAACAGCCCCGGGACCCCGTGAACACCCAGAAGGAATGCACACCCGTGCTGAGGCAACAAGGCACCCCGGCAACCCACCCCAGCCCCCCTGACCAAGACCACCCCAGAGGCCCAAGGCGGCCCCGGCCTACAGTTGGGCTAGTGCGTTAGTAAAGAGTGGTGCTGGCAGTCGCTTGCAGGCTAGATCATCAGGCTTTTAAAAATTTAGATTTAATGCAATTAAAAAAGGAGTCCAACGCTCCTCAAAGCACGTTATTTTTTTTTGTTTTCTGAGAGCAGACATCTTTTCCATGGAAATAAATTCTGTGAGGAGATTTTGCCATTGGTTTATGTTTAAGGATTTTTTGTCTTTCCAATTTAGTAATATTGTTTTTTTTGCAATGGCTAGTGCCGCAAGGATTGATTGTGATTGGTTTGCTGGAGGTTGAAGCATTGTCAGGTCTCCAATCAAACAAAGATTTGGAGATAAAGGAATTCTGTAGTCCAAAATGGAGGACAGTTTTTCAGTGATTAGAATCCAAAAGTGTTGAACTGGGGAGCAAAGCCATAAGGCATGTAAATAGGAATCCGCTGTATTCTGGGTGCACTGAGAGCAGATGTCTGTTGCTGAGAAGCCCATTTTATGCATTTTCTGTTGGGTAATGTGGGATCTGTGGAGGACCTTGTATTGAATTAGCTGAAGGTTTGTGTTTTTTGTCATCTTAAAAGTATTACAACAAATTTCTGCCCAGAAATCAGTGCTCGGGGTGATTGAGAGTTCGGCCTCCCACTTCGCGATTGGTAAGTAATTACAGTTAGTGTTCGAAAGCGCTCTGTATATTTTTGAGAGTTTTTTTGATTTTGTTGAGATTTTTTTCATATATATAGCCAGTTCTGGAGGTTGTAACGTAGTTAAGTCTAGTGGAGTGGTTTTCTTTATTGTCTCTGTTACTTGTAAGTACTGTAGAAAGTTACTTTTATTTATATCGAATGCTTGGGTTAGATTATTATATGACCTGATCTTGTCATTTTCAAAAAGGTCTTGGAGATGAGTGATTCCACTCTCTTCCCATGTCTTCAGATAGAGTGGTGTTTTTTTATTTTTAAAGTCGGGGTTGTGCCAGATTGGAGAGAGTATACTAGTTTTTAATTGGCTATTTGTGATGTCCAGGGCTTTCCACCATGCAGTCAGTGTGGAGGCAATTAGTGGGTTTTTAAAGCAGTTGTGATGTTTGAGGGTCGCAGTGATAAAAGGGAGATCAGAGAGTTTAATGTGTTTGCAGTCTAACTGTTCTATTTCTAGCCAGGTGTTGTAGTATTCTTTTGGATTTAGCCATTCTGTTAAATATAGTATTTGGTTTGCTAAGTAATAATGCATGAAATTAGGGGCTTCTAAACCACCCTCGTCTTTGTTTTTTTGAAGGGTAGAAAGGCTTATTTTAGGTTTTTTATTTCTAGTATAGAATTTTGTAGTTGTAGAATCTAATCTTTGAAACCATTGTTTTGGTGGTTTCAGTGGTATCATTGAGAACAAGTAGTTTATTTTTGGTAAGATTTTCATTTTAACTGAGGCTATCCTGCCAAGTAGTGAGATGGGGAGATTGTTCCATCTCCGCAGATCTTCTGTGACTTTGTCCAACATCGGATCATGATTTAGTTTAATTAATTCATTTAAGTTTGGTGATATATTTAAGCCTAGATATTTAATTGTATTTGTGGTGGAGGGGTGTTGTGGATTTTGGTGTTCAGGATTCCAAGAGTTTTTTGTCAAAGGGAGGATTGATGATTTTGTCCAGTTAATGGAATAGTCTGATAATTTAGAGAAGCTGTTTATTAGATTAAATACTTCCTCTAAAGAGGATTGCGGTTCTTCCAAATAGAGTAAAATGTCATCCGCGTAGAGATTAATTTTGTGTTCTGAGATGGATGAGTGGATTCCTTTAATAACAGAGTTCTGACGTACAGCTGCTGCGAGAGGTTCAACGAATATTGCAAAAAGCAAAGGTGAGAGTGGACAGGGACTGATATTGAAAACTAGGGCACGATTGATGTCAAAATGTTTCTTTTTCCCACCAAAAATCTACGGCCCACTTGAAATCAAACTGGTCCATATTTGACGGATATGACAAAATCTTGCGCTACGTAATCACACGGGATTTCGTGCAAAACTCGATGGTGGTTCCTGTTGCTGTAATTAAAGGAAATACCTTTATGACATAGACTAAATCCTTACTTCCAGGTTTTGGGACCATGTTACACATTTCCATGTAATTTTACTTTTCCAGTAAAATTAGCGGCTGAGGGTCGGACATTGAAAAGGAATCTCATGCCAAAATGTCGCGTGATTTCAGCGTAACCATCCAGACTAACGTAAATCATCTAAACCAGGGGTTCTCAACTGGTCTCACCCTGGGACCCACATTTTTTTTTTAGAATTCAACAAACCAAATTTATTTATTTTTTTAAAATAGCTGTTGAAAACACACAGGTAGAATCATTTTTAAAACATAAATCTATATATTTTCCTGTGCAACATGCATTTCACAACACGCCTGTCATAGAACAGTTTCTTTCAAAATAAAAGAGAACAACAATGGAAATGAAACAGAAATAGTGAACTCTGAAACATAATTTTGGATATTTTGAAACTGAAGTGTCGGGACTTGATGTCGTTAAAAAGTTCCAACCCCTAATGTGAGGACAGCTCGTTCCGGATCTGGGAAAAAAACATCCTCCATGTTTTACAGAAGCGATACTTTGACACTTTGGTGTCACAAACCAAACCAAATGTTGGAGCATCTGTGGGATGGGAGCACATGGACACACATGGACCAGCATCCGCTCCAGGTTGACCTCTGACCCCTCACCCCTGACCTGATCTACAGTTTTATGGACTTCTATCTAAACTGGTCCCAGTTCTTTGGATCGAGGACAAGATTTAAAGTCTGATATAAAACTTTTTTTCTTTTTTTTTTGTTTTTTTAAAAGGGGGATTTTAACGGTATTCCATCATCCTCCACGAGGACCAGGAAGCTGCTCTAGATGAATGCTGGGAATGGAAGCTGTAGTTTCCCAGCTGACCCTGAAGGGGTCGAGGATCCCACGGTGTAGCGGAATGCACGAGGGTAACGATCCCATCTATGAATGGGGGAGGAGGAGGATGATGATGATGATGAAGAGGAGGATGCACACATGAATGGAGGCTGTGGGGACGGATGTGCGCGTGCGTGTGTGCGTGCGTGCGTGCGTGGGAGGACGGGGACGGCACGAGGACTCACCACAGATACAGGGAAGGGGGAGGTTCGGTCCTCGGTCCTGTGTTGGTCCCGGTTCTGCTGCGGAGAGTCACCGGTGCGTTGGATGGACGTTCATCCGTAAAAGAGGCGCTGAGGGCCGGCTGTGTGCGAGTCTCCGTCCGGGAGTGAGTGAGTTAGTGGAGACGCCTTTCCTCTCTCTCTCTTTCTCTCTCTCTCTCTCTAACACGTTGTCTGATTGGTCCAAAGATCGTCTATTAACAACAGCACGTCTCACTCTTTTAATACTAATTTAATGACACTGGACTTTAAAGTTATAAATTCACACATCTTAATAATGAGACATGCCAAAAAAAAAAAAAAACCCTTGTCAGTTTCCGTAGATTTGACTTTATTAGCAAACCTTCGACTTTTATCACTATATCTTTTCCACTTTAATCTCGACGCTGTATTTCAACTTTATTCTCAAAACTTCAATTTTATTCTCAAAATTTCAACTTTATTCTTGATTTGCCCAAAACTAATTTTCTCCATCAAAATTGACCCTAATCTGCTTCCGTAAAATACACCGACAAGATGTGCTAGCTAAGATTTTTTTCATATTTAATTTTAATTGAACTACATCTATAATTGAGAATGTGAAAGTATAAAATGCAATTGTTTCAGATTGTGTGCAATACATACATGACAAAAAAAAGAAACATGTTAAGGTATTTCCTGGGTTAGGTTTAGGGCTAAAATAAGCTAACGGAACAGTAGCTAAAAGGACACGACAGTGACGGAACTACCGACTTTCGGCTTACTGCGCATGCGGACAGGATTCTGTTAGGTTCGGGTCCGGACCAATAGCTACAGCCTTAAATGTAATTTGAATCAGTATTTTTAATATATTACTAGACATTTCAGGCACACACAAAAAAAAACAAAACAAAACACAAACAACATTGAAATACACAAAATTTCATTTTCATGAAAAAAATATGCCAAACGACCACAAAATAACTCTAAAAACAAACTGAATGAATACAAAATAATTAAATAGATTAATTTAGATACCTAAAATGACTACAAAATGACAGAAAAACAAATGAAAGGATTAAAAAAAATTCACAGAATGACAAAAACAAACAAAATAAAAAAAATACAAATACAAAAAGGAAATATAAATTACACAATACAGTGCTATTCAGAAGAAAATGTTTATCCAATAATGACTATAACTTATAAAATTATTCCATGAGGGCAGTTATATGTCGTAAATCGACTACTTTTATTAAAATAGTTTTTGCATGATTATATAGAAGAATAATTTATCTTTTTGTTTAGACCAATAAAAGACATTAAAAAAAGGGGGAAATCTGCTTCTGTTTCTCGTACAAAGAATCTACTTGTGCTGGGCTTTGGTTTTTCATTGCAGCAGCAGAGTGAGAGGTTACTTCATCTATCCACACACACACACACACACACACACACACACACACACACACACACACACACACAGATTTCTCATGGCTGATGTCACCACACCATCCGGTCTGGAGATTCTTCTGATTTTTTTTTTTTTTTTTATTATTATTTTCATAAGAAGTGTAAATACTCTATAACTTTAAGCAGACGGTGGAGGTTTTATGTTTACACCAAGTCACAATACTGTGTGTGACCCACTGAAAATTAGTCAGCGACCCAATTTTGGGCCTGGACCCACTATTTATAACTAAATTTTCCATATAAATACAAGGTAAATAAGCAGCTATCCTCTGTGACATTTTTTATCAGATTTTTTGTTTAAAAAAAAAAAAAAAAAAAAAATCCACTATTCTTTGTTTTTCCTCAGTATGATGTCATTGCTGTTTAATATTTGCATAATAATTCCAGTAAGTTCTTTTTGTCTTCTTTTTTAATAATATGTTAAGGTTGAATTTATTCAAACAATGTTTTTTCAGGAAATTTACTTTAATCTGCTGACATGTTTTGACTGTCAACTGCCAGTCTTCCTCAGAGGGGTCTGCTGATCACTAATCTCGCACTTTTCATCTTCCAAATTCCTAACTTTTCAACTTTTCGAAATCTCGCACTTCATTTTCAAAATCTCGCGATTTGCATTTATAAAAACTCATACTTTTCACCTATAGAATCTTTCACTTTTAATCTTTAAAATCTCGCATTTTTCATCTATAAAATCTCACACTCACTATCTGCATCTATAAAAACTTGCACATTTTTTTCTGTAAAATTTTGCTTTTTTCATTTTCAAAATCGAACACTTTTCCACATCGAAATCTCACACTTTTCACTAATAAAATTTTGCACTTTTCATCTTCAAAAACTCGTACTCGTACAAAATCTTGTACTTTTCATCCGTAAAATCTCACACTTTTCATCTATAAAATCTCGCACAAACCTGTAAGAAGATCAAAGTAAATTTCCTGAAAAAAGTTTGTTTGAATAAATGAAAACTTAACATATATTTTTGCACAGAAATGTGGGACAAAGTGCATCCCGCACCATAGTTTTCTTATCTTTCCATGTTTTTTAGGGACCATCATGTGTTTAGGTTTTCCCATTAGTTTATACAAACACACTTTGTTCACCACGTGAGGCGAACAGTCGAGACCTTTTTGTGTTGAACAGGAAGTGGTGATTAGGTGGAACATCACATCCTGGCAGATGCATCAGATGTTTGTTGAACACTTAGACACACTTCATGCCTTTTAATTATTAAATCTTCTCTGTTTGCAGTTTAGAAGGACACACAGAATGTAGAGGCAGAATCCTCAGTAGAGAAGCCCTAACTTTCCTTTCCCAGGCCAGCACTGCAGAGAGTGATGATGTCAGAATTTTACAGAATTTCGTAGAAGTTCCACGGTGATGATGTCATCAGTCCAAGCTGGGAGCTGATACAATTTTCAAAGTGGCGCTATTGAGTCATTTTTGCCATTCACATGCGCAATTCCCAGCAAAAATCTCATTTTTCGCCAGTCCTAATATGCGGACAAATTTTCACGAGGTTTTGAACGTGTTCAGGCCCTCAAAAATGCGATCATTTCCTCTATGAGGAAAATATAATTAAATACAAGGTGCATTACAATAGGGTCCTACACACCATTGTGTTCAGGCCCTAAATATATACAGTAAAAAGACAACATATATAAAAACTACAAAAACTACGAAAATACACAAAATGACTCCAAAAACCAACAACAATGTATACACACAACTATGACTGAGATGTTTGGTCATGTTGTTGTTGATGTAATGTGTTTACTGATGATTTTAAATGTGTTTACTGATGATTTTAAATGTTTTTTACTGTGATTTTAAATGTTTTTACTGCTGATTTTAAATGTGTTTACTGATGATTTTAAATGTTTTTTACTGTGATTTTAAATGTTTTTTACTGCTGATTTTAAATGTTTACTGCTGATTTTAAATGTGTTTACTGCTGATTTTAAATGTGTTTACTGCTGATTTTAAATGTTTTTACTGATGATTTTAAATGTGTTTACTGCTGATTTTAAATGTTTTTACTGATGATTTTAAATGTTTTTTACTGCTGATTTTAAATGTTTTTTTACTGTGATTTTAAATGTGTTTACTGATGATTTTAAATGTGTTTACTGATGATTTTAAATGTTTTTTACTGTGATTTTAAATGTTTTTTACTGCTGATTTTAAATGTTTACTGCTGATTTTAAATGTGTTTACTGATGATTTTAAATGTTTTTTACTGTGATTTTAAATGTTTTTTACTGCTGATTTTAAATGTTTACTGCTGATTTTAAATGTGTTTACTGATGATTTTAAATGTTTTTTACTGTGATTTTAAATGTTTTTTACTGCTGATTTTAAATGTTTACTGCTGATTTTAAATGTGTTTACTGCTGATTTTAAATGTGTTTACTGCTGATTTTAAATGTTTTTACTGATGATTTTAAATGTGTTTACTGCTGATTTTAAATGTTTTTACTGATGATTTTAAATGTTTTTTACTGCTGATTTTAAATGTTTTTTTACTGTGATTTTAAATGTGTTTACTGATGATTTTAAATGTGTTTACTGATGATTTTAAATGTTTTTTACTGTGATTTTAAATGTTTTTTACTGCTGATTTTAAATGTGTTTACTGCTGATTTTAAATGTGTTTACTGCTGATTTTAAATGTTTTTACTGCTGATTTTAAATGTTTTTACTGATGATTTTAAATGTGTTTACTGATGATTTTAAATGTGTTTACTGCTGATTTTAAATGTGTTTACTGATGATTTTAAATGTGTTTACTGCTGATTTTAAATGTGTTTACTGCTGATTTTAAATGTGTTTACTGATGACTTTAAATGTGTTTACTGATGATTTTAAATGTTTTTTACTGTGATTTTAAATGTGTTTACTGATGATTTTAAATGTTTTTACTGATGATTTTAAATATTTTTACTGCTGATTTTAAATGTTTTTACTGCTGATTTTAAATGTGCTTACTGATGATTTTAAATGTGTTTACTGATGATTTTAAATGTTTTTACTGCTGATTTTAAATGTTTTTACTGCTGATTTTAAATGTTTTTACTGATGATTTTAAATGTGTTTACTGATGATTTTAAATGTGTTTACTAATGATTTTAATGTTCCTATTGATTTTTAAGCTGTTTTCTGTTGCACTTTTTGATCATGTAAAGCACATTGTGTTGGCTTGTGTATGAATTGCACTATACAATACAAATACATTTGCCTTGCCCTGGCCTTTACTGTTAACTAACGCTCAGATTCATGTTTGATCATGTGACCCTTGGATGTGATTTTGGCTTTGTGTTTACAGTCAGATAATAATTTCAAGTCGATGATATTTCACATTCTTAAATCCGTCCTCAGATGTAAAACACGTCCGACTTCAATCATTTGTGTCTTTAAATCAACATTTTGGTGTAAAAACGTCCTGTCGTGTCATTGTGCAGATTCTCACGCTAACATGAACATATTCCTGCCAGGGGAGCAGCTTTGGTTCACGGAAAAACAAGTTACCGTGGCAACAACGTCTCAAAAAATGCTGAGCCAGCTTTTTGGGGAATGGGAAGTCGTGTTCATGTGCTTGTGTGGCCGATCTTATAAACCCACTAATCCTGCTTCCTGGAACAGGGTCATCATGGAGACAGATAGATGTGTGTGTGTGTGTGTGTGTGTGTGTGTGTGTGTGTGTGTGTGTGTGTGTGTGTGTGTGTGTGTGTGTGTGTGTGTGTGTGTGTGTGTGTGTGTGTGTGTGTGTGTGTGTGTGTGTGTGTGTGTGTGTGTGTGTGCGTGCGTGCGTGCGTGTGTGTGTGTGCGTGTTTTTCCCCCAGAGCAAACTACAAAAGGGAAGTCGTTGTTTACGATCACAAGACTCATCATTCATCAGGAGCAGAAAGGAGGAAGTACCTGTTTGAAGCTAATATTAGGAAATTACAGTTGTCCTGGCTTTTAGAGACCTGTATTTATGCTATTATTAGGTAATTACAGTTGTCCTGGCTTTTAGAGACCTGTATTTATGCTAATATTAGGTAATTACAGTTGTCCTGGATTTTAGAGACCTGTATTTATGCTATTATTAGGTAATTACAGTTGTCCTGGCTTTTAGAGACCTGTATTTATGCTAATATTAGGTGATTACAGTTGTCCTGGCTTTTAGAGACCTGTATTTATGTTAATATTAGGCAAATAAAGGTGTCCTGGATTTTAGAGACCTGTATTTATGCTAATATTAGGTAATTACAGTTGTCCTGGCTTTTAGAGACCTGTATTTATGCTATTATTAGGTAATTACAGTTGTCCTGGCTTTTAGAGACCTGTATTTATGCTAATATTAGGTAATTACAGTTGTCCTGGCTTTTAGAGACCTGTATTTATGCTAATATTAGGTAATTACAGTTGTCCTGGCTTTTAGAGACCTGTATTTATGCTAATATTAGGTAATTACAGTTGTCCTGACTTTTAGAGACCTGTATTTATGCTATTATTAGGTAATTACAGTTGTCCTGGCTTTTAGAGACCTGTATTTATGCTAATATTAGGTAATTACAGTTGTCCTGACTTTTAGAGACCTGTATTTATGCTAATATTAGGTAATTACAGTTGTCCTGGCTTTTAGAGACCTGTATTTATGCTAATATTAGGTAATTACAGTTGTCCTGGCTTTTAGAGACCTGTATTTATGCTAATATTAGGTAATTACAGTTGTCCTGGCTTTTAGAGACCTGTATTTATGCTAATATTAGGTAATTACAGTTGTCCTGGCTTTTAGAGACCTGTATTTATGCTAATATTAGGAAATTACAGTTGTCCTGGCTTTTAGAGACCTGTATTTATGCTAATATTAGGTAATTACAGTTGTCCTGGCTTTTAGAGACCTGTATTTATGCTAATATTAGGTGATTACAGTTGTCCTGACTTTTAGAGACCTGTATTTATGCTAATATTATTTAATTACAGTTGTCCTGACTTTTAGAGACCTGTATTTATGCTATTATTAGGTAATTACAGTTGTCCTGGCTTTTAGAGACCTGTATTTATGCTATTATTAGGTAATTACAGTTGTCCTGGCTTTTAGAGACCTGTATTTATGCTATTATTAGGTAATTACAGTTGTCCTGGCTTTTAGAGACCTGTATTTATGCTATTATTAGGTAATTACAGTTGTCCTGGCTTTTAGAGACCTGTATTTATGCTATTATTAGGTAATTACAATTGTCCTGGCTTTTAGAGACCTGTATTTATGCTAATATTAGGTAAATTACAGTTGTCCTGGCTTTTAGAGACCTGTATTTATGCTAATATTAGGTAATTACAGTTGTCCTGGCTTTTAGAGACCTGTATTTATGCTATTATTAGGTAATTACAGTTGTCCTGGCTTTTAGAGACCTGTATTTATGCTAATATTAGGTAATTACAGTTGTCCTGGCTTTTAGAGACCTGTATTTATGCTAATATTAGGTAATTACAGTTGTCCTGGCTTTTAGAGACCTGTATTTATGCTATTATTAGGTAATTACAGTTGTCCTGGCTTCTAGAGACCTGTTAAAGGCAAACAAACTTGTTGATCTCCAGCTGCTACAGCTGGCTGCATTAGCATGGTTTCAAATATTCATGAACCCTAAAACAGAGGAGACTAATCTCTCCACCGCTTTTTCCTGTATGACGAGCTAACGCTGAGTCAGCAGCAGCAGCGCTAAGTGATCAGAAAACACTGAGGCTCCTCAGCAATGACAAAGCACAAAGCAGCCTGTTGCTAACAGAGACAGCAGAGCCCTCGTTCCTTAAACAGATTTCACTGATATCCCTACGGAATAGAAACTAAAATAATAGATATTTTATGGTTTTCATTTATGAAAAAGTGCTCCATAAAATCCAATGCATTATTATTATTATTATTTATTCAGGCAGTTCTGTCAGGCTGGGCACGTGCTGAAAAAAGTTATTTGACCTGGAGTGTTTAGTAAATTTTGTTTAGCAGTTATTTATTATTCATAATTGCTCAGGGTTTGAATTCTTGTCAAATTATTTACTCTTCTAAAGCAAAACAATATGGATACATGAACCACAGACAAATCATTAAGTACAAACATTTATTATCAAACAAGTTCATATTGACACAAATAACACTAAAGAGCGCTACGCTCACTAAGCTAGGTGTTATGCTGGAGTACATGAAATAAAAAAGAGAGAAAGCTTAGTAATCAACATAGTTGTGTGTGTGTGTGTGTGTGTGTGTGTGTGTGTGTGTGTGTGTGTGTGTGTGTGTGTGTGTGTGTGTGTGTGTGTGTGTGTGTGTGTGTGTGTGTGTGTGTGTGTGTGTGTGTGTGTGTGTGTGTGTGTGTGACTTTTAACGCCTTAAAAGCTAATATTTAGGAAGCAAACATCTATTTTGCTTTTACCAGAATTAAAGCTAAAAACTAGAAATATAAAATGTTGTTAGCATTGAGCATAAAATTTGAAACTGAAACGTTGGAAACCAAAGATGTATTTAGCTTAGTGACCTGTTGAACGCTAACTATTGGGAATTAAAGTTATATTTAGTGTTGGGCAAGTTGGTATAAGCTAATATTTAAGAACTAAAGATTTATTTAGCTTTTAGCATCAATGAAGGCTAACAATTGAAAATCTTAGATGTTGTTAGCTTTTAGCATCAAATTTAAAACTGAATAATTGAGATCCAAACATGCACTTAGCTTTTAGCGACCTGTTGAAAGCTAATCATTCTGAATCAAATACAGTATGTATTTAGTGTTCAGCACCTATTAGCGTCATTAAAGGATAACAATAAAAAATGTAAGATGCTGTAGCGTTCAATTTAAAACTGAATCGACGGAAACCATAGATGTGTTTCGCTTAGCAACCTGTTGAAAGCAAGTTATATTTAGTGTTCGGTGACGTGGTACAAGCTAATATTTAGGAACCAAAACATTTTTCAGCTTTTAGCGCCATTAAAGGCTAACAATTGAAAATGCAAGATTTTGTTAAATTTTAGCATCAAATTTAAAACTGAATCATTTCAAATAAAATATGTATTTAGCTTTTAGCAACCTTTTGGCTAATCATTCTGAATCAAAGATGTATTTAGCATTCAATAACTTGATAAATGCTAATATTTTGGAACTACCGATTTAGCTTTTAGAAACATTGAAAGCTAACAACTGGAAATCTGAGATGTTGTTAGCTTTTAGCATCAAATTTAAACCTGAATTGATGGAAACCAAAGATGGATTTAACTTAACAGCCTGTTGAAAGCGAACCATTAGGAATTAAAGTTATATTTAGTGTTCGGCGACTTAGTACAAGCTAATATTTAGGAACTAAATATTTCTTTAGGAAAGGAATTGAGGTGTTAGCTTTTAGCATTGAATTTAAAATGAAAAGAATTTGATTCAAAGATGGGGTCTTTAGCTGTTAGCGACCGAATAAAAGTTAGCAATTGAAGGTAAAAGGTTTCTTTAACTTTTGCCTTCATCATAAAGGCCAATCAAAGATGTATTTAGTTTTAAACAACTTCTTGGAAACCAATAATTGGGAATTTTAGACGTCTTTCACTTTTATCTAGGGGGTTGAACGCAAGTCTGTCTATCTTCCAATTGCACTTTCCTCCCACATGCACAAATCACAGATGTTAAGAATAATGAGTCAGGATCTCTTCGGGGTACCGTGAGTCATTTTATTCCCCCTCTGATTGAACAGTCCTCCGACAGCGTCTTCATGCTGCAGATGGCCATGCCTCTCATTTCAAGTGGAGCTATGATGAGTAACCAAGAGTAGTTTTTATTCTGCCACACTACATGTTAAACCACAACACATCTTCGTAGCTTTAATTAAAACAAAAGAAAATTCCAGAACAAAAATCAGCTAATTGAATCATTTCCACACTTTGTTTAGACGGACAAAGGTAAATAAAGCTAGCTCTGTGGGAATCTACCAAACACCACCAGATGTGCAATGGCCAGCAGTTACAGTTTAAGTGGCATGAATGCAGCAAGTGTTCAAACACCTGGAGAGCTTTTGGTTGCATCACATCAACGCCATGTGTCAGAGCAGCAGGAAAAAGACTTAGATGGATTTAGCCTTTCTGCCTCTCAGCTACAAGTGTTTTAAAGAGGTTTTTTTCTGATGTGCGTCTTGGCTAGAAATTCAAACAATAGCCTGATCGTGGGCGTGGCTCCTGGAGCAGTTAAGACACGCCCAGTCTAGACTGTTGAGGCTGCATCTGAAGATTCCCTCCTATCTTCTTTCTTATCCACTTTTACATCACCCCCTGGATGATGTCACAGGGTTAAGGAAAGGAGTTAGGAACAGGCCATCATGTTTGTTTTGACAATCAGACACACTTCAACAAGGTGACGTAATACTCTGACGGCCGCGAAGGTTAGTGACGTCTGCCGTGGTGAAAAAACTACAAAAGCACATTTATGACACTTTCCGCTGATATAATCTCAAAAATCACACGGTTTGAATGAAAAATCAAAGGAAAAGAGGCTACCATGGCTACAAGGAACAAAGGTGAAACTAAAAGAATGTCACATTGAGAATGGTTGCTCACACTCATCTTCCACTCACAAATGTTAATTATGTTGAATAAAACATAATGTGGAAAAAAAAAATGTCTTTTTCTATAACCTCAGAGTGTCTGTTTTATGTCAGTTATTATCTGATATGTTTTACGTATAATAAAATATATGTAAGACATATTTTTGGGCCAAATCATTAATTGGGCTCTGAGCGTCGATGCGTACACATCTATAGATTATACCTACCAAATATCAGGAATAACAGAGGAGTAGTGATTTTAAGTAGTCTACACACAAAAAAAAGAAGAAGAAGAAAGTGAGTGGCATTTTAAATAATAATTTACTCAGTAACGGTTGGGTGTAGAAATGTAACAAATCAATTTACTTCTTAAACATACTTAAGTACAAGTAAAATTACTACTTTAGAAATATACTACAAAAAGTACAAGTACCCATAAAAGTAACTCAATTACAGTAACGTGAATGCTGTAACCCATTACTTTCACCTTATAACAGTGTAAGTGTTGATGAACGCTTTAAGTAGTGAGGGTAATCAGGGAGATGGGCTTCACCTGTGAGAGAGCAGAGGACTACACAAGGGCTGAAATAAACAAGAACTTGAAGAACAGACACAGAAACACAGAGATAACTAAGCAGATAAACAACTTAAGAGTAACTAAACCCCTGCTTTCTGCTGCTAGGAGGGAAATTAAAATACATAATGCCTGATTATGGGCGTTACTGCTGTAGCAGTAAGACACGCCCACATCGCTGTGCGCAGAGACAGATGGTAATGCACACAATGATATGTCTGTACATATGGTTTGGGGTTTAGCTACTCTTTAAGTCGCGTTATCAAACAAACTGCCCATAAACATTCAAATATACACACAAATCAATAACACCAGACAACGGGAATGGGTCCAATCTCCATGACCGTGTCTTGGTTCAAGAAACGCTGGTCGGTGGTAGAAAGTGAGAGTGGCTGCTGTGAAGCCAGAATAAAGAGAGGGATTATGGGACATTAGTTTGCCAGGTGGCTCCACGATGAGTCACTGATGAATCACAGCGTTTTTAAACAGGCACGAGAAAAGTCAGCGTTGTGAGGTTCGCTGAGGAAATGTGATTCTGTCCAATGTTAGTTTTAGTGGATGGCAGCATGTCATTAATAATAAAGTGATTTATTATTATTATTATTATTATTATTATTATTATTATTATTATTATTATTATTAATAATAATAATAATAACTTATTGTAAACTTATTGTAAATATTTTATTATCTTAAGTAATAATTATCATCATTGCAAATGATAAGAATATTGTAATAATAATAATAATTATTATTATTTTCCATATGTTCTAAAAATATATATTTAGAGTTCAGTAAAACTTATTTTCTAATAATAATAATAATAATATAAATATGTATTATTATTCGTAAATGTATTATCATATTTAATAATTATAATGATAAAAAAGATTTGATAATAATAATAATGTTAATAATAATAATAATAATAATAATGATTATTATTTTTCATATGTTGTATAAAATTGTTCTAGATTTCATCATATTTAACAATATTACAAATGTTCATCAGTAATGATTATAGTAATTAGGGTCATAATAATAATGTGATCATGAATAATTATTCATTATTATTTGTAAATATATTATTATATTATGTCATAAATAGCATAATTTTCATTGTCATTGCAAATAGTATTTTTTAAATAATAATAATTAATATGTTTCATATGTTGTGTCAAAAAGGTAGATTTTATCATCTTTAACAGTATTTTAAAAATATTAATATGTTAATAAATATTTCCCGTAATTTAATTATTATATTAAATAATAATAATAATAATAATAATAATTATCATTATAAATAATAATATTTTCATAATTATTATTCTTGCTTTTCATGTGTTGTAAAAAATGTCTATTTATAATATTGTATAATATCTAACAATATTCAAACTATTTATCAGTAAAAATGATAATTATTGTCACAAAGATGTGATAATGAATTATCACGAGTCATTATAATTTTGAGTTTTTTTTTTTAAGTTGGAAAGAAAGTGAGTAATGGAAACACACACACACACACACACACACACACACACACACACACACACCCTGCAGCTGGTCCGTCTGTCAGCTCTTTGGATACCATAGCAACCTCTCCTCCTCAGAATGACGTCTCCAGACTCTCAGACTAATAAATGCTCCCATGATGAACGAGTTTTAAGATTCTCAAATATTAATAGACCATAGCGTCTTTAATTAGGAACTCGTGCACATTTCATTTCACGAGGCGTTCAAGGGCATCAGGACACATGATGTGTGTGACCTCAGGCTCTCACTGCATGGAGGAGAACAAATGAAGTCAAGCAAAGAGGACTCAGAGAGAGAGACGTGTCAAATTCATTTCAGTTCATACACAGGTTACATACACTTCAATATGATCCAAGGAAAATGACATAATAACCTATAAATAATAATGATTATGGTTCAGTCCTGGACTGGGTCAGGTCATATCTGACTGGGAGATCATTCTGTGTTGGTCTTGGTGAATATGTTTCCTCCTCGGCCCCATTGTCATGTGGGGCACCACAAGGGTCCATTCTTGGACTTCTGCTGTTTTCCCTCTATATGCTCCCTCTAGGGTCCATCCTGAGGAAACACGGCATACACTTTTACGCTGATGACAGTCAGATTTATTTACCTTTAAAGAAGAATGACTCGCAGGCAATCAAACCCCTCTTAGATAGCATACATGACTCTTGGATGTCATTGAATTTTTTTTAATCTTCACCAAAATAAAACACAAGTATTGATCTTTGGCCTCAGTGTTGTCAGTCAAAATGGATCCTGATATTAAAGCAGAACTAAGTAACTTTTTATGGGGGGATTGGGGGGTCTTTCATCTCCCCCTGCTGTCTCTGGCCAGAAAACAGCACCTGCAACTTTCCCTGCCTCCGACCCAGTGGCAAGATGTACTGCTTTACGGCAGCCCAATACAAACTAATGCTAGATTAGCACACGGTTGTCTACAAACTCACTTTTCTCAAACTTATGTCGTGACGGAGCCAGAAAAAAAAAGGCAGAGAAGACATTTGTCCGAGGAACGGAGCAACTCCATGTAGTGACAGCTCAGCAGCAACACACAGCAATCACCCACACTGTTGCCATGGCGCCGCGACAACATTGTGTGTGATTGCGCAACAGGCACGCTCACACACACTTGCAACCCAGAGCTCCATCAGGCAGCACACACACAAATATCCATCCATATATCTATCCATCCTCAGAGCCGCTTTGTCAGCACACAAACAAACACACACACACACACACACACACACACATTTCCACACTCCATTCCGTATTACTCCCACATCATTCATTTATTTTACTAGTCTCTCTTCCTCATACTGTTCACATGGTCACATGGGACTATATGTCTGAAAGCACCCTTAGTGTCACTGTTGTATTAGGATTTTTCAGTGATCGGTTGCTACTTTCTTGGGATAGCAAAGTAGCTGTGGGGTGGGGCAGGTGGTGGGGGGTGCTGAGTTTTTACAACAGTGACAATACCAAAAGGGCCTTTAAGGGGAGTGCTAAGTGCAAGTTACTTAGTTCTGCTTTAAATTTGGTAAACATATTTCTAGGGTTGTCAAATCTAGTTTCTCCCACTTAAGACAACTTGCAAGAATCAAGCCCATCCTGCCTCATTTTGAAACTGTGGTTCATGCCTTAGTTACGACTAGACCTGACTAGTATAACGGCCTTTACGCTGGTTTGAGTAAGAATGCACTTTTGCGACTGCAGCGCGTTCAGAACGCTGCAGCTTGACTTTTAACAGGACCATGGAAACATGAACACATCTCACCAGTTTTAGCTTCACTTCATTGGCTGCCAGTGCGTTATAGAGTTGATGATTCTATTTACTTTTAAATGCTTGAATGGCTCGGCCCCCTCCTACCTCTCTGACCTGATATGCCCCGTCTCGTGCACTCAGCTGCTGCTTGTGGTCCCAAAAACCAAAAGGAAGCTTTGTGGTGACCGTGCTGTGGAACACGCCGCCTCCAGAGATTAGAAAAAGCTCAATCTCTGCCTGTGTTTAAATCACTTTTAAAAACTCGCCTTTTCTCGCAGGCTTTTAGTCACTAAGTCAGATGTGGTTTCAGTTTTCCTGTTGTTTTCATCACTAAAATTGTCTTTGTTTTATTTATGGCTGTATTTGTTGTATTTACCTGACAGTTTTATGATTTGTGTACGGCACTTTGGCCAACTGTAAAGTTTTTAAAGTGCTTTATAAATAAAGTTGGTATGGGTATGGTTACTATGGTTACAATTCACACATTTTCCTTCTGGTTTGGATCATCAGAGATAAGAAAAATCAAAATACATTTTCAAAATCTATAGAAAGACAGTAGGAAAACTACATAAGTAGGAATTATATACTGTATACTGTATATAAATATGTTGCTTGATTGTGAATTTGTTGAGTGAAATATATGTATGTATAAGTCACACCCAACAAAGAAACATCCATTTTCAGACCCGCTTGTTCCTGTTTTTCAGGGTCGCAACGGTCTGACGGTGCATTTTTTGTTGAAATTTGGAAAATATTTCACTTATTTTTGCATATATTGTCATTTTGTGTATCTTTCTATGAATCTGTATGTAATTATTGTGTATTTTGTTGACATTTTGTACATTTTTCAGTTATTTTGTGTATACTTGTCATCATTTTGTGTACATTTCTTGCATGATGTCTGGATGTTTCTGTGCTTTTCTATGGTTCTTATGTGTTTTTGGTGTCATTTTGTAAATTTTTCTGTTATTTTTGCTCGAAAAGTTGTCATTTTCTGTAAATCTGTACTTTGGAAGTCATTATTGTGTATTTCTGTTGACATTTTGTAAATTTTTCAGTTGTTTTGTGTATTTCTATGAATTGTTTTGTATATTTTCAAGTTCCTTTTGTGTATATTGTTGTCGTTTTTGTGTATTTTATTGTCCTTTAGTGTACATGTCCGTACATTTGTATGAACTTTTGTTTGTTTTGGGCATTTTTGATGTTTTCTTTGGGTGTTTTTGAAGTCATTTTGTGCAGTTACTCCAGGGGCCAAACAACATTTGCTCATGTAGAATAATACATCTCTTAACAAATGCAGTTGCACTTTCTTTCCAGAGGATGGTGACAAAAGTTGATTGTTCTCTTGTTTTGTTGCCCCAGTGGATTGTGGGTAATTTTAGAGTTGACACAACGTGCAGATTTCTGTAAATCAGAGACCACGTGCACGCACAGATTGGTTATTACCTAATGAAATGAAAACAATGGCTGTTGCCCATATGTGGTTATTTTGTATATTTTTCTTATTTTGTTTATGTTTGCTGTTGTTTTCTGATATTTAATTTTGAGTTAAGAAATGTGTGTTTTGTTGTAGTTTTGTGTGTTTTTGTCGTGCGGTTGTATATATTTTTCGTCATTTTATGTATTATTCTTGTCATAATGTGTGTTTCTGGAGTCATTTTGTGCATTTTTATTGTGGTTTTGTATATTTTTTTCAGTTCGCGTATTTCTGTTGTCACTTACTTTAATGTCTTATTTTCCACGTAAAGCACGTTTGTTTGTTTATTGTTTTCTTAGCTGCTAATGATGCTAAATTGGTTAGCATACAGTTGCTTTTTGTTGTTCTGCCAACTCCATCGTCCCAGCAAACTTAGCTGGTGTCTTTACAAGCCTTGTGTGTGTGTGTG
This sequence comes from Gouania willdenowi, assembly GCF_900634775.1. Lineage (NCBI taxonomy): Eukaryota > Metazoa > Chordata > Actinopteri > Blenniiformes > Gobiesocidae > Gouania > Gouania willdenowi. The sequence continues at coordinate 4,025,114 of NC_041061.1, read as the reverse complement.
TGTGTGTGTGTGTGTGTGTGTGTGTGTGTGTGTGTTTAAATTCATATCTTTTTTGTTTTTCTCTCTGTGGTCCAACTTTTAACTTGGTGTTCTGTGGCAAAACACTTCTGAGCATCGTTGGTGCTAGCATACGGGCCGTGGGAGGAGGACAGAGGGGCCAGACTGGTGCTGCTGGGTTGTTACTGGTGGTGTCTGGTAGATATGGAGTCATTACTCACATCTGATGCTGAGAGCGAGAGGACGAGTGCGCTTGTGTAACACGTTTGGTGTTTTCAAGCGAGGACTGGGACCCCCCCCCACTGAGCAGCGACCATCAGGACAGCAATCTGTCACTGACCAATTATTAGTGGTTAAAATCTGTCACTGACCAATTATTAGTGGTTAAAATCTGTCACTGACCAATTATTAGTGGTTAAAATCTGTCACTGACCAATTATTAGTGGTTAAAATCTGTCACAGACCAATTATTAGTGGTTAAAATCTGTCACAGACCAATTATTAGTGGTTAAAATCTGTCTTAGACTAATTATTAGTGGTTAAAATCTGTCACAGACCAATTATTAGTGGTTAAAATCTGTCACTGACCAATTATTAGTGGTTAAAATCTGTCTTAGACCAATTATTAGTGGTTAAAATCTGTCACAGACCAATTATTAGTGGTTAAAATCTGTCACAGACCAATTATTAGTGGTTAAAATCTGTCTTAGACCAATTATTAGTGGTTAAAATCTGTCTTAGACCAATTATTAGTGGTTAAAATCTGTCACTGACCAATTATTAGTGGTTAAAATCTGTCACTGACCAATTATTAGTGGTTAAAATCTGTCACTGACCAATTATTAGTGGTTAAAATCTGTCACTGACCAATTATTAGTGGTTAAAATCTGTCACTGACCAATTATTAGTGGTTAAAATCTGTCTTAGACAAATTATTAGTGGTTAAAATCTGTCTTAGACCAATTATTAGTGGTTAAAATCTGTCTTAGACAAATTATTAGTGCTTAAAATCTGTCTTAGACCAATTATTAGTGGTTAAAATCTGTCACAGACCAATTATTAGTGGTTAAAATCTGTCACAGACCAATTATTAGTGGTTAAAATCTGTCACTGACCAATTATTAGTGGTTAAAATCTGTCACTGACCAATTATTAGTGGTTAAAATCTGTCACTGACCAATTATTAGTGGTTAAAATCTGTCACAGACCAATTATTAGTGGTTAAAATCTGTCACAGACCAATTATTAGTGGTTAAAATCTGTCACAGACCAATTATTAGTGGTTAAAATCTGTCACTGACCAATTATTAGTGGTTAAAATCTGTCACAGACCAATTATTAGTGGTTAAAATCTGTCACAGACCAATTATTAGTGGTTAAAATCTGTCACTGACCAATAATTAGTGGTTAAAATCTGTCACAGACCAATTATTAGTGGTTAAAATCTGTCACTGACCAATTATTAGTGGTTAAAATCTGTCACTGACCAATTATTAGTGGTTAAAATCTGTCACTGACCAATTATTAGTGGTTAAAATCTGTCACAGACCAATTATTAGTGGTTAAAATCTGTCACAGACCAATTATTAGTGGTTAAAATCTGTCACTGACCAATTATTAGTGGTTAAAATCTGTCACAGACCAATTATTAGTGGTTAAAATCTGTCACTGACCAATTATTAGTGGTTAAAATCTGTCACTGACCAATTATTAGTGGTTAAAATCTGTCACTGACCAATTATTAGTGGTTAAAATCTGTCACTGACCAATTATTAGTGGTTAAAATCTGTCACTGACCAATTATTAGTGGTTAAAATCTGTCACAGACCAATTATTAGTGGTTAAAATCTGTCACAGACCAATTATTAGTGGTTAAAATCTGTCACTGACCAATTATTAGTGGTTAAAATCTGTCACAGACCAATTATTAGTGGTTAAAATCTGTCTTAGACTAATTATTAGTGGTTAAAATCTGTCACTGACCAATTATTAGTGGTTAAAATCTGTCACAGACCAATTATTAGTGGTTAAAATCTGTCTTAGACTAATTATTAGTGGTTAAAATATATTACAGACTCATAATTAGTGGTTAAAATCTGAATCTGTGAAATCCGTAGATGAATCAAACCAGTCTGGTTTTGAGGTACTGGTGGAAGAATATCTGACTAAACTCAACCATCTTGGTTCCTGACGCTCTACAGACACAATCCTTCCAGCGTCTCCAGCTCATTAGCGCCCGAAATCAGACGTGTCACATTTTCACCTTCTGTCGTCGCGTGGTCGTCGTCGTCTTCCTGAGAATCACCGCAGGACGGTGTCGTTACATTCACAAGAACAAGCTGTGCTGGAAAAATGTGAAGTCCTCCATAAAGGAGACACAGAGAGAATTTTAGACCTCGACAGGTCATTAGACGACAAAACAAAAACAAACTTTTTCACTGAGAACCATGAAGAATCATCGACAGTAGAGACGAGTATCTGGGTTGTTTTTGTTTTTGTTGTTATTTTATTTATTTTGTGTGTGTTTGTTGTCGTCTTGTGTTTTTTTGTTAATTATTTTGTGTATTTCTCTCTTTGTGTATTTTTGTTATCATCTTATGTGTTTTTTAGTGTTTTTTTGTACTAATTTTGTGTATGTTTCTTGTCTTTTTGTGTATTATTTTTTCTGTCAGTGTGTTTTTGTGTAAATTGTGTGGTTCTTTTGTGTATTTATTTTGTCGTCTTGTGTATTTTCTGTCATTTGGTCTCTATCTGTTATTGTGCTAGGTTTTTATGAGCTTATGTCTATTTCTGTTGAGTTTTTTGTGTATTTTTCAGTCATTTTGTTTGTTTTTGGAGTTGTCTTGTGTGTTTTGCGAGATATTTTGTGTATTTTGGATGGAATGTTGTGTTTTTGGAGTGATTTTGTGTGTTTCTGTTGTCGTTTTGGGTTATTTTGTTCATTTTGTTTGTGTTTGTTGTTGTCTTGTGTTTAGAAAATAAACTCAAATAAATCTATTTTTCCTTTTGGTTTTATTTATTTGCTTATTTATTTTCTGTCATTTTGTGTATATTGTCATTTTGTGTGACATGTTTGTGTAGTCGTCTAGTTTTGTGTATGTGTTCTGTGTATTTTGATTGTTGTGTTTTGTATTGTTGCTGATGTTTTGTTTTTTTATTATGAGTAACTTTGTGTATTTGTTGTTTTCATTTTGTGTATATTTGCTGATTATTTGTGTATTTTTCCATCTTTTTGTTGTTTTTTATTCATTTTTATGTTTTTAATTTGGGGGGCGCACAAAACTAGGCTGAGGGCAAACAGTTATTTCACTTTTATTTTTGTGTTTGTTGTTGTTTTCCGATATTTTTTTATTCTTATTATTCTTATTAAATGTTTTTTTTGTTGTTGTTGTTCTTGACGTAATGTGTCTTTTTTGAGTAACTTTGTGTATTTTTTGTTATTCTGTTTTGTTATTCGGATTCATTTTCATGTATTTTTTACATTACATTATTTTGTGTTTTTTATATTTAATAATATCCTCATAAATTTTAAAAAAGAAAAAAATCCAAATCCCCAAAACACCCTTTAAATTCTTGATTTAATGAAAAACAAAGAAAAAAAAGAAAAGAAAGAAAAAAAGGGTTAAATGAAAGTTGTACCAATTTCAACTATTTTCTTTTTACAAAAAATGACATTTTATTTTCAAATTAATAATTCCCGCGATAATTAAGAAAATTTCTTTAAAAAATGTTTTACTTCAAGTTATCTCATAATCTTTTTTAATTGTTTTTTTTTTCATTTTAATATGAAAAAGCTTGAAAAAGTTTTACTAATACAAACTATTGAAATAAAAAAAAATAAAAAAGTTTCAATATATAGTTTTTTTTTTAATCCCTCAAAAAACAGCAACTATGGCTCTTAAAACTTAAAATAAATAAATAAAATAAATATATATATATATATATATATATATATATATATATATATATATATATATAAATTCTTGAGTTTCACACTATTTAACACCAGGTTTGAATAATCCAGGATCATCATTGTTAATAACTCCATCTAATAAAAGTCAGTTCTTCTTCTTTTCTGTGATGCAGGGATCGTGGCCCTCGGGTTCTTCCTCATTGTTCTATGTTAGAACTGGTCCAGCAGCTGTTCCCCACTGGTCAGAATAGACGCTATCGTCTTTAATAAGATGGTCACATGGTGTCGTGTTTCAATGGGGGGCGTAAGAACACCCTTTGACACGGTGACTCCTTTATTTTTAGTCTGGCTCCTCTGCAAAACTTTATATGGCGAAGGCATGTCCCTCGTCATCTTCAAACTTCACTCCTTCAAGACACTGAACCGGAGTCTCCGAACCGGACCTTTACATAGCTTCAAACAGCTGCTGGCTCCTGGATTTGGACCCCCCCCCCTTCCCCGGTCCTGATGAGGGAGGGGTGCCAGCCTAACCACGTGCAGGTCTCTTTAAAAGCCAGGCGTCAACGTGAGACCAGTTCTTCTCTAGCCGGTGTAGCCAGGCAGTAGCTTCCTACTCTCGTATCACACCGTCCAGTCTTTCCATCTCAGAGAAGAAGCATCGTTGGCAACTCGAGGCCATGAAGTGGGGATGGCTGCTTTTAGGGGTCCTCCTCTCCCTGGGGAGCCTGGCTTGGGGGGAAAAGGGTTTGGAGATCCCAGAGTACGACGGCAAGGACCGGGTCCACGCCCTCTCGGCCAGGAACTACAAGTCAGTGATGAAGAAGTACGACCTGATGGTGATCTACTACCATAAAAACGTGGAGGGGAACCGCAGCGCCATGAAGCAGCTACAGATCGAGGAGCTGGCCCTGGAGGTGAGTTCCTGGGTCCAGGTTCCAGGTCTGAACCCTCCAGGACCGTCCTGCTGTTAGCCGTACGGGATAGCTACCACACCACACCACTGTTGTTGTAATACCGCTACGGGCCACAGGGAGGCAGCGTCAGGCAGGGAGCGTCGCTCTGGATCTGAGCTGTATATCACCTGGGTCGTAGACTGGTCTACAAGATCTGGTGCTTTTATTTTGAAGCTGATTCTTTTTCATGCATCACTTTACACCTCTAGTAACAGGAAGTGATGATTTCACTGGTTTTTCCACTTTAGAATAATGTCTAATCTGAGAATTAATACGTGTTTGTGTGTTTTTGTTGTCATTTATGTGTCGTTAGGGTCATTTTTGTATTTGGTTCTTTTTTGGTTTTTTGAGTCATTTTTGTGTTGTTGTTCTTTTGTGTGTTTTCTTTCATTTTTGTTGTCTTTTTCTGCATTTTAATGCCATTTTTTGTGTTTTTGGAGGATTTTTTTTGTCTATTCTTGTGGTGCTTTTGTGTATGTCTCTGTCTGTTTGTGTGTTTTTGTACATTTTTGTGGTCCTTTTATGTGTTTTTCTGTTATTTTGTATACTTTTCTTGTCTTTTTGTGCATTTTTAAGTCATTTTTAAAAGTTTTTGTGTATTCTTATGGTCCTTTTGTGTACTTTTGTGGTCTTTCTAAGTATTTTTCTGACGTGTGTTTTTTTCTGTTTTTTATTTCTGTGTGTTTTTCTGTCCTTTTGTCTATTTTAATGTCACTTTTTGTGTTTTAGAGTTGTTTTTGTGTATTTCTCTGTCTTTATTTGTGGATTTCTGTTGTCCTAATATGTGTTTTTCTGTCATTTTTTACACTTTTGATGTCCTTTTGTGCGATCTAATGTTACTTTTTGTGTTTTTGGAGCCGTTTTGTGCATTTCTACTTTGTGTGTCTTTTTGGAATAGTTTTTGTTCTCCTTGTATGTGTTTTTCTGTCATTTTGTACAATTTTGTTGTGCTTTTGTGTATTCCTACATTTTTTTATTGTGTTTTTGAAATAGTTTTTGTGTATTATTGTTGTAATTTTGTCTATTTAGGTGGTCCTTTTGTGTATTTTTGTCTTGTGTGTGTGTTTTGTTGTTGTTTTGAGTATTCTTTTGTCATTTTGTCTAAATTTGTTATTGTTTTGGGTTTTTAGAGCCACTTTTGTGTGTTTACAACTGGGGCAGCAGCACAACATTTCCGTCACTGGTTCTGATTGGTTTCCCACAGCTTTGTGCATCCTGTTGGTGCTGGTGTGTGATGGAGCGCGGCTCCGTGGGGGTCTTTGAGGGGAGTGTGAAAATAGCAGGTCATTACCACCTGTGAACCACAGAGCATGAATTATTCAGGTAGCGTCCTCATTATTTTAGTGTAAAGTCTACGACCTGCATTAGTCACACTGTTAGTCTCTATATTTATCCCATAATTCCCATTTTAACTAATATTCAGATCTGCTTTTAACATTTATCATCATTCAGAATAATAACCAGAATGAACATTACACAGGAAACAACAAAGAGCTAGTGGGTTTTTGATGTTGTTTTTCTATATATTTTTGTGTGTTTTGTGTGTTTTTCTGTCATTCTGTGTATTTATCTTATGGTTTTGTGTAAGTTTGTGCAATTTTTCATATTTTTTTCTGTGGTTATGTGTGTTTTTTGGTTATTATGTGTAGGTTGAAGCCTTTCTGTGCAATTTTGTTGTGGTTTTATATACGTTTGTGCCATTTTTCTATATTCTTTGTGTTGCTTTGTGTGTTTTTTGGTTATGTGTATTTTCTAGTTTTTCTATGTATTTTTGATGTAACTTTATGTATTTTTCTTGTGTTTGTGTTAGTTTGTGCCATTTTTCTACATTTTTTTATTGGTTTTGTGTGTTTTTTTTGTCATTATGTGTATTATGAAGCCTTTATGTGTGTTGTTGTTGTGGTTTTATTTACATTTGTGCAATTTTTTTATATTTTTATTGTGGTTTTGTATGTTTTTCTGTTATTACGTGTATTTTGTTGTTGTTTTATGTATTTTTGTTGTGGTTTGTGTATTTTTGTTATGGTTTTGTGCATGTTTGTGCCATTTTTCTATATTTTTTTGTTGCTTTGTGTGTTTTTTAGAGTTCTCTATGGACTCTATTTAATTAACTTTTGTTAAATTAATTTTAAAATGCACTAGATTGTTGTGTACGTGTGAAACGTAATTTTGTTATTCTGTTGCATAAAAATGACCAATAAAAAATATCTATCTATCGTATGTGTATTCTGAAGCCTTTCTGTGTATTTTTGTTATGGTTTTGTGTACATTTGAGCCATTTTTCTATATATTTATTGTGGTTTTGTATGTTTTTCTCTTATTGTATGTATTTTGTTGTGGTTTTGTGTTTTTTTGTTATGTTTTGTGTATGTTTGTGCCATTTTTCCATATATTTTGTGTTGCTTTGTGTATTTTCTAGCCTTTCTGTGTTTTTTTGTTGTGGTTTTGTCTATTTCTGTTATGGTTTTGTTACGTATGTGCTTTTTTTCTATAAATTTTTTGTCATTGTGTGTTTTTGTCATTGTGTGTATTTTGAAGCCTTTCTGTGTATTTTTGTTATATTTTTTTGTATATATTTTTAGTCTTATTTGTGCATTTATCTGTGTATTACTTTTCTTCTTGCTGTTCAGTATAGTTTTTAGGTTAATTATTTGTAGTCATTTGTGTGTAATTTAGTTTTATTTTGTTTTTGTTGTTTCTCGTGTAGTTTGTTTTGTGTGTTTTGTATTTCTGTGTTATTTATATTATATTTGAGCATTTTATTTATATTGATTTCAAAGTTAGACTTTTAATTTTATACAATTTTCAAAGTTCATTATTTAGTTTTTTTTTTAACTTTGTGTCAACACTAATTATAATTTCATAGTAAGACAGAAAGAAAGAAAGAAAGAAAGAAAGAAAGAAAGAAAGAAAGAAAGAAAGAAAGAAAGAAAGAAAGAAAGAAAGAAAGAAAGAAACAATTAGGTAAATTAATTCATAAATACCAGTTTTAAACTGACCTGCAATACAAAATGATTACTTTTTATTTATTTATTTATTTTATTGTAAATTATATTTTGTTGAATCCACTAATTTATTGTAATATTTTTTCTAAATATTTTTAATTTGTTTATAATTTTTATGATGACCTAACAGCAGTGAAGTAAACGCGGACACATCAGCGGTGACTCAGCACTTTCCCATCCTCAAATATATCCGTCATGTGACCTTTGACCCCCAGCTCGGATCCTCTTCAGTCTGTGAAAAATAATCTGTTGGATCCTCTGACGGGTCGTGACAGGTTACAAGTTTGTCTCCCAACAAGTGGATGTACTTGGGCTCGATGTTAGCTCGTCGCTAGCTTTCGTCAAAAAAAAGCGTTTTAACCACATTTTCTTCGAGGCTGTAGGATTTTTAATAGATTTTAAGAATGTGTAAGTGTGAATGTGTAAATGAAATACCATCAACAATGTTCTGGATAACAAAAAAAGTAGAAACAAATCGACCAAATTACAGGTTTGCTAGCAAACGTGAGCTAGCCTAATCAGTTTTAAAATAAAGCTCAAATGTTTTATATATTAGGTTAAGTTAATTTGATTACTCACAATCACCCTATTTGCTTTAAATATGTAATATACACAATAAAGTTGTGTTTTTAGTAGTTAGTAACTAGGCACCCAAAGGGTTGCCGTGGTGATGCAGCTGGAGTTAGCTACAGTAGTAGCTAACGTTAGCTAACATTTCTTGCTTGTTTTTGGTTGTTTTAATTCCTACACTGGAAAACAGAAAATAGGGAACAGAATTGTTTTACAAAACCTACACAAGTTAAGTTCATTTAAATTAAGTTAAGTTTGATCATACAAAAGTATGAAGAGAATTACTTTTTGTTGTAACCTTAAAATGAAAATTTTAGTTTTCGTAATACCTTAATAATAATAATAAAAAAAACGACATTTTCTTTGAGACTGTGTTTTTTTGTGTTTTTAAATAGATTTTATTATTGTGTAAGAAGAGGCTTTTAAATGAAATACATCAACAACAATAATTGAAACAAATCAACCAACTTACAGGTTTGCTAACAAACGTGAGCTAGTTTAATCAGTTTTAAAATAAAATGCTGAAAATGTTTCATGCAATAGGTTAAATTACTCTGAGTCCTTATTTACTTTAAATATAGAATATACACAATAAAGAAAAATTTATTT